>NC_069501.1:12030072-12032572 GCF_027579735.1 Bombina bombina
CCGAGTACATCTGGGCGGCCATTACAAATCACATTACAGGATATGGCTACTGTTATGACTGAAGTTTTGGCTAAATTACCAGAACTAAGAGGTAAGCGTGATCACTCTGGGGTGAGAACAGAGTGCGCTGATAATATTAGGGCCATGTCAGACACTGCGTCACAATTTGCAGAACATGAGGACGGAGAGCTTCATTCTGCGGGTGACGGTTCTGATCCAAACAAACTGGATTCAGATATTTCAAATTTTAAATTTAAGCTGGAAAACCTCCGTGTATTACTAGGGGAGGTGTTAGCGGCTCTGAATGATTGTAACACAGTTGCAATACCAGAGAAAATGTGTAGGTTGGATAAATATTTTGCGGTACCGGCGAGTACTGACGTTTTTCCTATACCTAAGAGACTTACTGAAATTGTTACTAAGGAGTGGGATAGACCCGGTGTGCCGTTCTCACCCCCTCCGATATTTAGAAAGATGTTTCCAATAGACGCCACCACACGGGACTTATGGCAAACGGTCCCTAAGGTGGAGGGAGCAGTTTCTACTTTAGCTAAGCGTACCACTATCCCGGTGGAGGATAGCTGTGCCTTTTCAGATCCAATGGATAAAAAGTTAGAGGGTTACCTTAAGAAAATGTTTGTTCAACAAGGTTTTATATTGCAACCTCTTGCATGCATTGCGCCTGTCACGGCTGCAGCAGCATTTTGGTTTGAGTCTCTGGAAGAGACACTTGAATCAGCTCCATTAGATGAGATTACACACAAGCTTAAAGCCCTTAAGTTAGCTAACTCATTTATTTCAGATGCCGTAGTACATTTAACTAAACTTACGGCTAAGAATTCCGGATTCGCCATTCAGGCACGCAGAGCACTGTGGCTAAAATCCTGGTCAGCTGACGTTACTTCTAAATCTAAATTGCTTAATATACCTTTCAAAGGGCAGACCTTATTCGGGCCCGGGTTGAAAGAAATTATCGCTGACATTACAGGAGGTAAAGGCCATGCCCTGCCTCAAGACAGAGCCAAACCTAAGGCTAGACAGTCTAATTTTCGTTCCTTTCGTAATTTCAAAGCAGGAGCAGCATCAACTTCCTCTGCACCAAAACAGGAAGGAGCTGTTGCTCGCTACAGACAAGGCTGGAGACCTAACCAGTCCTGGAACAAGGGCAAGCAGGCCAGGAAACCTGCTGCTGCCCCTAAGACAGCATGAATCGAGGGCCCCCGATCCGAGAACGGATCTAGTGGGGGGCAGACTTTCTCTCTTCGCCCAGGCTTGGGCAAGAGATGTCCAGGATCCCTGGGCGTTAGAGATCATATCTCAGGGATACCTTCTAGACTTCAAATTCTCTCCCCCAAGAGGGAGATTTCATCTGTCAAGGTTGTCAACAAACCAAATAAAGAAAGAGGCGTTTCTACGCTGCGTACAAGATCTTTTATTAATGGGAGTGATCCATCCGGTTCCGCGGTCGGAACAAGGACAAGGGTTTTACTCAAATCTGTTTGTGGTTCCCAAAAAAGAGGGAACTTTCAGGCCAATCTTGGATTTAAAGATCCTAAACAAATTCCTAAGAGTTCCATTCAAAATGGAAACTATTCGGACAATTTTACCCATGATCCAAAAGGGTCAGTACATGACCACAGTGGATTTAAAGGATGCTTACCTTCACATACCGATTCACAAAGATCATTACTGGTATCTAAGGTTTGCCTTTCTAGACAGGCATTACCAGTTTGTAGCTCTTCCATTCGGATTGGCTACGGCTCCGAGAATCTTCACAAAGGTTCTGGGTGCTCTTCTGGCGGTACTAAGACCGCGAGGAATTGCGGTAGCTCCGTACCTAGACGACATTCTGATACAAGCTTCAAGCTTTCAAACTGCCAAGTCTCATACAGAGTTAGTACTGGCATTTCTAAGGTCGCATGGATGGAAGGTGAACGAAAAGAAGAGTTCTCTCTTTCCACTCACAAGAGTTCCCTTCTTGGGGACTCTTATAGATTCTGTAGAAATGAAGATTTACCTGACAGAAGACAGGTTAACAAAGCTTCAAAATGCATGCCGTGTCCTTCATTCCATTCAACACCCGTCAGTAGCTCAATGCATGGAGGTGATCGGCTTAATGGTAGCAGCAATGGACATAGTACCCTTTGCACGCCTACATCTCAGACCGCTGCAATTGTGCATGCTAAGTCAGTGGAATGGGGATTACTCAGACTTGTCCCCTACTCTGAATCTGGATCAAGAGACCAGAAATTCTCTTCTATGGTGGCTTTCTCGGCCACATCTGTCCAGGGGGATGCCATTCAGCAGGCCGGACTGGACAATTGTAACAACAGACGCCAGCCTACTAGGTTGGGGCGCTGTCTGGAATTCTCTGAAGGCTCAGGGACAATGGAATCAGGAGGAGAGTCTCCTACCAATAAACATTCTGGAATTGAGAGCAGTTCTCAATGCCCTTCTGGCTTGGCCCCAGTTAACAACTCGGGGGTTCATCAGGTTTCAG
>NC_069501.1:12037572-12097572 GCF_027579735.1 Bombina bombina
TTATCACTTCCCATGGAAATGAGCAAATACAAATATGGAGGAAGAGGCTGGTTCCTTATTGTCCATATTATGCAGTATCAGATTGCCTGCATATGTTTTGCTCTGTCTTGGGTTGGTTCCCCTGTTTTAGTGCTGCTATTCGTATTGACACGTTTATTGGTCATTCTGTTCTACTTACGTTGATCAGCACAGTTTTTCTGTTGCGGATATTGCTTATATAAGGTGCCATAGTCATGTTTAAGGCTGCCCAAGACAGGATCTCTATATGATGTTTTGTTTTTGACATTCCATGTTGCAATCTTTCATTTTTGTTTTAGAAATTCCTGTGCAGTGTGAATTCTTACCCTGTAAGGTTTTCTCACTTAGTTCTGCTTTACAATTTTGATGTTTGGTGACTTGTTTGCATTTGCACATGTTTCGTCAAGTCAATCTCTGTTTTAGATAGCATAATCTGGTGTATGTTGGGCTATGAGGGGTTTATTAGCCTAACAATTGTTTAATCATCTGTAAAGAGGTCCCATAGATCACCTTCGGTGTTTCAAGGACACTGGTAGCTTGGTGTTTTCTATCTAGTACTTGCACTTAGTAGACCCAAGTTCGATTCCCCACTGAGGTTTGAAGGAAAAAAAAAAAAAGAAAGCTTTCAAAGGGGAGATGTGGCGTAGAAGCTCCACTGCTTCGGAAGCAGAAAGTCATGGATTTGAACCCGGGTAAAGCTGCCTTCTCATCTGACAGGTGATCCTGACGTCAGTTAGCATTCCAGAGTTGAAATTTTAAGACTACTTCAGCGGATGCATATTGGCATTTGGGTAGCATACCAATGATCAATCTCTTATTCTGATATACAGATTTTTTTTTGGCAAAAGAGGACATCAAAATTTCTATTTGTTTTACTTGGATGCATAAAATAAACATATGCTTATGTTTGGACGATTCATTTGCAGTTTTAATGTCTTCATATGGAGGATATATTGGGTGTCTTAGCATGACATTGCTTGATACACTTTTTCTGATGTAGGCATATATAAGTACCTTATCAGGTTCCTCCTTCTATATCCTCGAGATTGAGAATGATTGTATCTTTGATTGTTGTACAGAGTGGTACAATTTTATAAGGACAGAGGCAGGCCTAGGTTAGTCTTGTATTTTTATGGTTTATATAGTGTGAGGATAAATTTGAGGGTACAGGGATCCTGATTGCCAAGTTCTTCTCATACATCAACCTTATTGGTTGGTTATCTTGCGTCTATCAAGTCCTTTAATTCCTCTAGTGCAGGGGTGTCAAACTCAAATTCATCGGGGGCCGCATCAGCAGTTTGGTCACCCTCAAAGGGCCGGTTGTATCTAGGACTATGTGTCCACTCTTTATTATCATAATAAATTATTGTCACTGCATTCAATTATTACTGTTTTCTCCAACATTGGTGTGTCCGGTCCACGGCGTCATCCTTACTTGTGGGATATTCTCTTCCCCAACAGGAAATGGCAAAGAGTCCCAGCAAAGCTGGTCACATGATCCCTCCTAGGCTCCGCCCACCCCAGTCATTCTCTTTGCCGTTGCACAGGCAACATCTCCACGGAGATGGTTAAGAGTTTTTTGGTGTTTAAATGTAGTTTTATTCTTCTATCAAGTGTTTGTTATTTTAAAATAGTGCTGGTATGTACTATTTACTCTGAAACAGAAAAGGATGAAGATTTCTGTTTGTGAGAGGAAGATGATTTTAGCAGACAGTAACTAAAATCGATTGCTGTTTCCACATAGGACTGTTGAGATGAAGTAACTTCAGTTGGGGGAAGCAGTTAGCAGACTTTTCTGCTTAAGGTATGACTAGCCATATTTCTAACAAGACGATGTAATGCTGGAAGGCTGTCATTTCCCCTCATGGGGACCGGTAAGCCATTTTCTTAGTTAAACATAAAAGAATAAAGGGCTTCAAAAAGGGCTTAAAAACTGGTAGACATTTTTCTGGACTAAAAAAATTGCTTTACTAGGCATATTATGCAGATTCTAACTAATTATTGGTATTATAATCTTGGGGAACGTTTAGAAAAACGGCAGGCACTGTGTTGGACACCTTTTTCAGATGGGGGCCTTTCTAGTTATAGACAGAGCCTCATTCTGGGACTGTATAGGGGTTAAATGTAAAAACGGCTCCGGTTCCGTTAATTTAAGGGTTAAAGCTCTGAATTTTGGTGTGCAATACTTTTAATGCTTTAAGACACTGTGGTGAATTTTGGACAATTCCTTCATACTTTTTCACATATTCAGTAATAAAGTGTTTTCAGTTTGAAATTTAAAGTGACAGTAACGGTTTTATTTTAAAACGTTTTTTGTGCTTTGTTGACAAGTTTAAGCCTGTTTAACATGTCTGTACCATCAGATAAGCTATGTTCTATATGTATGAAAGCCAATGTGTCTCCCCATTTAAATTTATGTGATAATTGTGCCATAGTGTCCAAACAAAGTAAGGACAGTAATGCAACAGATAATGATATTGCCCAAGATGATTCCTCAAATGAGGGGAGTAAACATGATACTACATCATCCCCTACTGTGTCTACACCAGTTATGCCCACACAGGAGGCCCCTAGTACATCTAGTGCGCCAATACTTATTACCATGCAACAATTAACGGCTGTAATGGATAACTCCATAGAAAATCTTTTATCCAAAATGCCTACTTATCAGAGAAAGCGCGATTGCTCTGTTTTAAACACTGAAGAGCAAGAGGACGCTGATGATAACTGTTCTGACATACCCTCACACCAATCTCAAGGGGCCATGAGGGAGGTTTTGTCTGATGGAGAAATTTCAGATTCAGGAAAAATTTCTCATCAAGCTGAACCTGATGTTGTGACATTTAAATTTAAATTAGAACATCTCCGCGCACTGCTTAAGGAGGTGTTATCTACTCTGGATGATTGTGACAATTTGGTCATTCCAGAGAAATTATGTAAGATGGACAAGTTCCTAGAGGTTCCGGTGCCCCCCGACGCTTTTCCTATACCCAAGCGGGTGGCGGACATAGTAAATAAAGAGTGGGAAAGGCCCGGCATACCTTTTGTTCCCCCCCCCCTATATTTAAGAAATTATTTCCTATAGTCGACCCCAGAAAGGACTTATGGCAGACAGTCCCCAAGGTCGAGGGGGCGGTTTCTACTCTAAACAAACGCACTACTATTCCTATCGAAGATAGTTGTGTTTTCAAAGATCCTATGGATAAGAAATTAGAGGGTTTGCTTAAAAAGATTTTTGTACAGCAAGGTTACCTTCTACAACCAATTTCATGCATTGTTCCTGTCACTACGGCAGCGTGTTTCTGGTTCGAGGAACTAGAAAAATCGCTCAGTAAAGAATCTTCGTATGAGGAGGTTATGGACAGAGTTCAAGCACTTAAATTGGCTAACTCTTTTGTTTTAGATGCCGCTTTGCAATTAGCTAGATTAGCGGCGAAAAATTCAGGGTTTGCTGTCGTGGCGCGCAGAGTGCTTTGGCTAAAGTCTTGGTCAGCGGATGTGTCTTCCAAGACAAAATTGCTTAACATTCCTTTCAAAGGTAAAACATTATTTGGACCTGATTTGAAAGAGATTATTTCAGACATCACTGGGGGAAAGGGCCACGCCCTCCCACAGGATAGGTCTTTTAAGGCTAATAATAAGCCTAATTTTCGTCCCTTTCGCAGAAACGGACCAGTCTCTAATTCTGTATCCTCTAAGCAAGAGGGTAATACTTCACAACCCAAACCAGCCTGGAAACCAATGCAAGGCTGGAACAAGGGTAAGCAGGCCAAGAAGCCTACCACTGCTACCAAAACAGCATGAAGGGATAGCCCCCGATCCGGGACCGGATCTAGTGGGGGGCAGACTTTCTCTCTTTGCTCAGGCTTGGGCAAGAGATGTTCAGGATCCTTGGGCGCTAGAAATAGTTTCTCAAGGTTATCTCCTGGAATTCAAGGAACTACCCCCAAGGGGAAGGTTCCACAGGTCTCAATTATCTTCAAACCAAATAAAGAGACAGGCATTCTTACATTGTGTAGAAGACCTGGTAAAGATGGGAGTGATACATCCAGTTCCAATAAGAGAACAAGGAATGGGATTTTATTCCAATCTGTTCATAGTTCCCAAAAAAGAGGGAACATTCAGACCAATTTTGGATCTAAAGATCCTAAACAAATTTCTCAGGGTACCATCGTTCAAAATGGAAACTATTCGAACGATCCTACCTACTATCCAGGAAAATCAATTTATGACTACCGTGGATTTAAAGGATGCGTACCTACATATTCCTATCCACAAGGAACATCATCAGTTCTTAAGGTTCGCTTTTCTGGACAAGCATTACCAGTTTGTGGCACTTCCATTTGGATTAGCCACTGCTCCAAGGATTTTCACAAAGGTACTAGGGTCCCTTCTAGCGGTTCTAAGACCAAGGGGCATTGCAGTAGTACCTTACTTGGACGACATCCTGATTCAAGCGTCGTCCCTGTCAAAAGCAAAGGCTCATACGGACATCGTCCTAGCCTTTCTCAGATCTCACGGATGGAAGGTGAACAAAGAAAAAAGTTCTCTGTCCCCGTCAACAAGAGTTCCCTTCTTGGGAACAATAATAGATTCCTTAGAAATGAGGATTTTTCTGACAGAGGTACTTCATTCTGTTCCTCGTCCTTCCATAGCGCAGTGCATGGAAGTAATAGGATTGATGGTTGCAACAATGGACATAGTTCCTTTTGCACGAATTCATCTAAGACCATTACAACTGTGCATGCTCAGACAGTGGAATGGGGATTATACAGACTTGTCTCTGACGATTCAAGTAGATCAAAAGACCAGAGATTCACTCCGTTGGTGGCTGACCCTGGACAATCTGTCACAGGGAATGAGCTTCCGCAGACCAGAGTGGGTCATTGTCACGACCGACGCCAGCCTAGTGGGCTGGGGCACGGTCTGGGAATCCCTGAAAGCTCAGGGTCTATGATCTCGGGAAGAGTCTCTTCTCCCGATAAACATTCTGGAACTGAGAGCGATATTCAATGCTCTCAGAGCTTGGCCTCAACTAGCAAAGGCCAAATTCATAAGGTTTCAGTCAGAAAACATGACGACCGTTGCATATATCAATCATCAGGGGGGAACAAGGACTTCCCTGGCGATGAAAGAAGTGACCAAGATAATTCAATGGGCGGAGGATCACTCCTGCCACTTGTCTGCGATCCACATCCCAGAAGTGGAAAATTGGCAAGCGGATTTTCTGAGTCGTCAGACATTCCATCCGGGGGAGTGGGAACTCCATCCGGAAATCTTTGCCCAAATAACTCAATTATGGGGCATTCCAGACATGGATCTGATGGCGTCTCGTCACAACTTCATGGTTCCTTGCTACGGGTCCAGATCCAGGGATCCCAAGGCGACCCTAGTAGATGCACTAGTAGCACCTTGGACCTTCAACCTAGCTTATGTATTCCCACCGTTTCCTCTCATCCCCAGGCTGGTAGCCAGGATCAATCAGGAGAGGGCCTCGGTGATCTTGATAGCTCCTGCGTGGCCACGCAGGACTTGGTATGCAGACCTGGTGAATATGTCATCGGCTCCACCATGGAAGCTACCTTTGAGACAGGACCTTCTTGTTCAGGGTCCATTCGAACATCCGAATCTGTTTTCCCTCCAACTGACGGCTTGGAGATTGAACGCTTGATTTTATCAAAGCGTGGGTTTTCAGATTCTGTAATAGATACTCTGATTCAGGCTAGAAAGCCTGTAACTAGAAAAATTTACCATAAAATATGGAAAAAATATATCTGTTGGTGTGAATCTAAAGGATTCCCATGGAACAAGATAAAAATTCCTAAGATTCTATCCTTTCTACAAGAAGGTTTGGAGAAAGGATTATCTGCAAGTTCTCTGAAGGGACAGATCTCTGCTTTATCTGTTTTACTTCACAAAAGACTGGCAGCTGTGCCAGATGTTCAAGCATTTGTTCAGGCTCTGGTTAGGATCAAGCCTGTTTACAGACCTTTGACTCCTCCCTGGAGTCTAAATCTAGTTCTTTCAGTTCTTCAAGGGGTTCCGTTTGAACCCTTACATTCCGTAGATATTAAGTTATTATCTTGGAAAGTTTTGTTTTTGGTTGCAATTTCTTCTGCTAGAAGAGTTTCAGAGTTATCTGCTCTGCAGTGTTCTCCGCCCTATCTGGTTTCCATGCAGATAAGGTGGTTTTGCGTACTAAGCCTGGTTTTCTTCCGAAAGTTGTTTCCAACAAAAATATTAACCAGGAGATAGTTGTACCTTCTTTGTGTCCGAATCCAGTTTCAAAGAAGGAACGTTTGTTACACAATTTGGACGTAGTCCATGCTCTAAAATTCTATTTAGAGGCTACTAAAGATTTCAGACAAACATCTTCCTTGTTTGTTGTTTATTCTGGTAAAAGGAGAGGTCAAAAAGCGACTTCTACCTCTTTCCTTTTGGCTTAAAAGCATTATCCGATTGGCTTATGAGACTGCCGGACGGCAGCCTCCTGAAAGAATCACAGCTCACTCCACTAGGGCTGTGGCTTCCACATGGGCCTTCAAGAACGAGGCTTCTGTTGACCAGATATGTAAGACAGCGACTTGGTCTTCACTGCACACTTTTGCCAAATTTTACAAATTTGATACTTTTGCTTCTTCGGAGGCTATTTTTGGGAGAAAGGTTTTGCAAGCCCTGGTGCCTTCCATTTAGGTGACCTGATTTGCTCCCTCCCTTCATCCGTGTCCTAAAGCTTTGGTATTGGTTCCCACAAGTAAGGATGACGCCGTGGACCGGACACACCAATGTTGGAGAAAACAGAATTTATGCTTACCTGATAAATTACTTTCTCCAACGGTGTGTCCGGTCCACGGCCCGCCCTGGTTTTTTAATCAGGTCTGATGAATTATTTTCTCTAACTACAGTCACCACGGTATCATATGGTTTCTCCTATATATATTTCCTCCTGTCCGTCGGTCGAATGACTGGGGTGGGCGGAGCCTAGGAGGGATCATGTGACCAGCTTTGCTGGGACTCTTTGCCATTTCCTGTTGGGGAAGAGAATATCCCACAAGTAAGGATGACGCCGTGGACCGGACACACCATTGGAGAAAGTAATTTATCAGGTAAGCATAAATTCTGTTTTTTCTAATAATGTGTAAGTAATAACTAGCATTTACACACAAACATACATTCACACATTTACACACAAACACATACACATATTTACACACACATACTTACACACACAAACATACATTCACACATTTACACACAAAACACCCATTTACACACAAACACACATACACATATTTACACACACATACTTACACACACAAACATACATTCACACATTTACACACACATACTTACACACACAAACATACATTCACACATTTACACACAAACACACATTTACACACAAACACACACATATTTACACACACATACTTACACACACAAACATACATTCACACATTTACACACAAACACACATTTACACACAAACACACATACACATATTTACACACACATACTTACACACACAAACATACATTTACACACACACAAAAACTTTATTACTGCTCTGATTTAGGTGGGCAATAAACTAATGATAATGCAGTGTGAATATGTTTTCCCAAGCATGCAAGCATAACAGGCAGGGATAAGGTTAATAAAATCTGTGCAGACTACAAATCAGTCACAGACAGTACAAGTGTAGGAGCAGACTCCCGAGATAAAGATTTGATTTATTACCTGGGGAAGGCTGAGAGCAGAATAAGACAATCTGCAGAGACAGAGCCTCAGAACAGCTGTTTACTTAGAATTGTCCTGCTGACATATTTAAAAAAAACATGTTTTTCTTACCAGCCTCGCTGTGTGCCTGCTGCTGCCTCTCTGGTCTCTGCTGCTAGCCCTTTTCCCGCGCGTGCAGATACATAGGGAAGCTGGGAGGAAGTGATGAGGGAGCAGGAGGTCAGTGTCTTGTTCTCACTCAGTCACTTCCTACCAGCCAGAAGTTTTCCATAAGTTAAATATGTATTTTTTATTTATTTTTTTAAAGTGTTTGGACCTCTTATTGTGCTGTTAATATTTGCCCATTGCACACAGCACTCCCATGTTTCATGAAACAAAATTTGAGAATATATCTGACATTTATATTTAACCCGTCCCACATACATTTTCTCTTTTAATATGAAATATTTTCTAGTGTTACAACAGTACCAAGATTCTTCATGTCTGCGCCTCCATCTTAAAACCAGCTAAAACACAAGTTCAATGTCTGGACTCCGGAGGAACGATATCTGCCTTCTGTCCTGGGGTCATAATCCTAATCTTCAGACTGAGACAAGCAGTAATGAACAGCTTCTGGCAGCAGTCTCAGTACAGCACTCCCAACCAAATGTCGGCACAGCTCAGTTACACACTGTCTCAGAGCCTCCTCTCAGCAATACTATGAGTACAACCAAAGCTCCAGCCACTCTACACCACAACGATATGATGCTGCTGCCCCTGTCCCTGCCCCGCGAAATAGCAGGTCACAAGTCAGTTCTCTCACCCTTGTAGAAGTGAGACTCTCACTTGAATCACTTCTATAAGGGTGAGAACTGAGTGACCTGCTATTTCGCCGGGCAGGGACAGGGGCAGCAGCATCATATCGAGAGCCATCATTTTAGCAGAGAATCGCGGTATCAGGGGAGTCCAGAGGAGCATTCTTATAATGACCCGCCAGCCGCTCACATCTTAATCGCATTATTATTATTGCAGTTATGATTATAAGGTGACTGTGAGGAAAAGGACCGCGATCGCTGCAAGCTCTGGGTAGGGGAGTTCTCAGGAGATTTCACGTCAGCTCAGCAGTAGTGCACAGAATAGATCTGAGAGATCTCGGAAGCCCCTGTTCAGGATCCATAGTGCAGCCAGCAGCACCTGTCTCTCCTGCATACAGCGACTGTAAGTGGATACTCAGTCTCACAGCCGCTGTATGCAAGACAGTATGAGTATGTTCCTCCTGAGTCCTGAAAAAAAAAAGCAAAAAAAAGCGAGAATAAAAGGTGAAGGCTGGCGGCCGGCGGCGGCTACACGGGCCACATGACGAGGTCTGGTGGGCCGGATTCGGCCCGCGGGCCTTGTGTTTGACACCCGTGCTCTAGTGCAAGAGGGGCATTGTTATATCCATTATTGATCTGAGGGATATGCTCTCATTCCATAATCTGAGATTTTCTTCCTTCAGCAGTTTGCTTTGGAAACATCCCCTTTCAGCTTATTGCTTTGGATTAAAACTGCCCTGAGAATTTTTCTAGAGTCTATATGGACTATTTTCGCTGTAGTCAGCATACTGGCATGTCTGCTGCCCCTTTCAGGATGGCTCTTGGTAGTTGCTCCATCCTTTTTTTGGGAGCAGACCAATATGGTCTGACAGCTCTGTGGGTTTGCAGCTCGATGGTTGCTTTGTAACCAGTCTCACACAGAGAATCTTCCTCAGTGTCTTCACTCTTAGGACTGGTAAGTGACTCTAGAGAGGAGTCTCCTCACACCTATTACAAGGGGGGATTTTTTAGGTTCCCTTTTTATCTCTGTCAGTATGAGTTTCTTTCTTACAGTAGGAAATAGAGGCTCTGGCTGACTATCATCTTCTCAATCTTTTCTCCGTTCATTGGTGACTAAGTGTATGGCTTTGGATCTATCCTGGAGGTCAGTGGATGGAATCCATTCGGACCTGTCCCAACCGATCTGTCTGTATCCTGCTACAAGAGATTATTTTTCCTGGCTGTCTCAAGGCTCCCTCAGGGCCTTAGGACCCTGATTGCCAGTAGAGTCTTCCTTGCCTATTATCTAACTGGAATTAAGAGGCCTTTTCTTTGTTCTGATGGCGTGGTCTCATCTTCGTTCTGTCCATTTTATCAGATCCCCATCAGACAGCGTCACGTCAGTGGCGTGTGTATATATGTGTGTGTGTATATATATATATATATATATATTTCTCCAGGGAAGGACTCAATGCTCTATGGCTAGAAGATAGGTATCTCGCATTCTTCAATGGGCGGAGCCTTACAACTGTCTCTTCTTGGCTGATTCTTTTCCGAGCATGGACAATTGGGAAGCAGACTTCCTGAGCAGATGGGCTCTACTCTCCTGAGAGTGTTCTCTTTATTAGGAGGTGTTCTCTAAGATTTCTTTTCGATTGGGAATTCCAGAGATAGTTCTTATCGCCTATCTGCTCAGCTTTGGGTCAAGATTCAGGGACCCTCGAGCAAAGTTGGTGGACGCGTTATCGGTTCCGTGGATCTTACATCTTATTGATCTATTTTCTCTGATTACTTTCCTTCGAGTGATCTCACTCATCGATCAGAAGTGTGCCTCAGTGATTCCATTTCCTTCAGCGTGGCCTCCCAGATCGTGGGTTGCAGATCTTGTGACAATGTCATCTGTTCCTACCTGGAGGTTACATCAGCGAACGGACCTTCTCTATCAAGGTCCTTTTTTTTTTATCACAATTTAGATTCTCTGAAGCTGGTTGCGAGGAGATTGAATGCCTAGTTGACTAGAGGGATATCCCACAAGGTGTGGTGAACGTGGTTTTCATTGGTACAAGGTTACTCGTATTACTTTGTTTTTCTTTGAGGAATTGGCGAAAGACCTGTCGGTCAGTTCTCTTAAGGGACAGATCTCTGTCCTTTTTGTTTCGCTTCATGAATTGTTGGCTGATGTTCAGTCCTTGATTCAGGCTATAGCGAGAATTAGGCCTGTGTTCCACTCTGTTGCTCTCCTCAAGGCCTTAATTTGTTCTTCAAGTTCTTCCACTGGATCTGTTTGAGCTTATGCATCTATTGACATTAAACTATACTCCTGGAAGGTTTTGGTGTTAGCTGTCTCTTCTTCTCGAAGAGTCTCTGATTTATCTGCTTTACGATGTGATCAGCTGTATCTTGTTTTTCAAGGGGACACAGCAGTTTTCATTAGTCCTAAGTGGCCTAGGGGATAACTGCTCTGACGTGCAAGAAGAAGGCTTAGAGTTTCTAAGGTTGTCCCTTCACACAATATCACTTAGGAGATTGTGGTACCATCATTTACCTGTCCCTATCCTTCTCAGAGGGAGTGTTTGTTACACAATGTGGACATAGTTAAAGCCTTAGGGTTCTATCTTCTCGCTTCCAAGAAAATTTGACAGTCTTCTTCCCAGTTCCTTATGTGCGCAGGAGTCAGGAGGCCTCTGAGACTTCCCTTTCTTTTTTGGGTCTTTAGGAATGTGGTTTCGATGGAACAGATTTGATGTTTTTACCTCTGGGGAGGCTTCCTTTCGGAGGACAGTGTTCTAGTGGTGGTGCCTTCAGTTTAGGTCTCCCTCCCTGTGTCCTCTTCAGCTTGGGTATTGGTTTCCCCATCAGTATTGAATAAATTTGTGGACTCTCACATCCATTAGAAAGAAAACAAAATGTATGCTTACCTGATAAATTCTTTTCTTTCTTGGCAGTAAGAGTCCACAAACCCGCCCCGCTGTTTTTAATTTTTTGGTGGAAGTTGTTTTTTTCCTTTCTTCTGGCACCTCTAAACCCCTAGTGTTTCTCTTCACTTTTCCTTCTCCTCGGCTTGAATTACTGGGGAGGTGAGGTAGGGGAAGTGGGAGGGATACTTATAACTTTGACTGGGGTGGATTTGCCTCCTCCTGGTGGCTAGGTGTTGTATTCCTAACAGTAATTAATGAATTTGTGGACTCTCACTGTCAAGAAAGAAAATAATTTATCAGGTAAGCATACATTTTGTTTTTTTAAATAATGATACCAATAGAACGAAGAAAAATTGATAGTAGGAGTAAATTAGAAAGTTGCTTAACATTGCAGCTCTATCTGAATCATGAAAGAAAAAATTTGGGTTTAATATCTATTTATTCACCTAACCACCCCCTATTCCTGTATAGGGGTTGATTAGGTGATAAGGTTAGGGCAGATTAGCGGTTAATAGTGCATTTATCTACAATGTTTAAAATAGTATGCATTCTCATGTATGATGCATATTCTTTTAAGTATTGTATATTACTTAATATGTATTTTTTTTTTAATTGTGTTTATTATTGGAAGTATAAATATACTTTTTTTATTTTATATTTGTTCCACAAGTCATTAGTATTACAATTGTATTATTACATAAAAGACATGCGTTATAATTATAGTATTACATAAGTGCAACTGTCTTGTAGAGGAGGGTAATGCTTGTCTCGTCAGCTATAAGCTGAGGTAGTTGGTGTAGGTGTAGTAAAACTTAGGTCCCACCGGCAATATTTGAGTGTGCCTACATAGAAACTATATTTAGTTTCAGTGAACGCACTGTCTGCCGCCATGGGAAAGACATCAGCACGCGCCTACACTGCTCGACCACACCTTTTTTTTTTTTTTTTTTTTTTTTTAGAAAATGTCGACTGACCAACAGACTGTCAATGTTTTTAAAATTGGGGGCTCAATGAGGCAATCCCACAGCTTCTAATCAAACATGTAGCTTGAAATTGTGAGGTGTCAATCATAAACCTTATTAGTGTAAAATACAGTTCCTTTTTTTATTTGTTGTACTTATATTACATATTGTTATTTCTCAAACACATAAATAAAGTAAACTTTACTCCCCGTTTCTACTAGTTCTGTAACCAATGGAATCTCAAACTCATTTTTTTTTTAAATGAGAGAAGTCTTGAACCTGAAATATTCTACTTGCACACGATACTTAGGTATCCACTAAACAAAAATGAACCCTTCCCATTATAGATTGACCCTTAAAGCGGAACTTTCAGCGATTTATCTAAGAAACAAGAATGTACAAAATGTTTATATATGAACATGTTTACAGGAAGCGCTAAAGAAAAGCTAAATCAATATTATTCCAACTTAATATATCAAATGATAGACACCAATACTTGTTAATATATCAAATGATAGACACCAATACTTGTTAATATATCAAATGATAGACACCAATACTTGTTGTTATATCAAATGATAGACACCAATACTTATTATATCAAATGATAGACACCAATACTTGTTGTTATATCAAATGATAGACACCAATACTTGTTAATATATCAAATGATAGACACCAATACTTGTTAATATATCAAATGATAGACACCAATACTTGTTGTTATATCAAATGATAGACACCAATACTTATTATATCAAATGATAGACACCAATACTTGTTGTTATATCAAATGATAGACACCAATACTTGTTGTTATATCAAATGATAGACACCAATACTTGTTGTTATATCAAATGATAGACACCAATACTTGTTATTATATCAAATGATAGACACCAATACTTGTTATTATATCAAATGATAGACACCAATACTTGTTATTATATCAAATGATAGACACCAATACTTATTATATCAAATAATAGACACCAATACTTGTTAATATATCAAATGATAGACACCAATACTTATTATATCAAATGATAGACACCAATACTTGTTAATATATCAAATGATAGACACCAATACTTATTATATCAAATGATAGACACCAATACTTGTTAATATATCAAATGATAGACACCAATACTTGTTAATATATCAAATGATAGACACCAATACTTATTATATCAAATGATAGACACCAATACTTGTTAATATATAAAATGATAGACACCAATACTTGTTAATATATAAAATGATAGACACCAATACTTGTTAATATATCAAATGATAGACACCAATACTTGTTAATATATAAAATGATAGACACCAAAACTTGTTAATATATCAAATGATAGACACCAATACTTGTTAATATATAAAATGATAGACACCAATACTTGTTGTTATATCAAATGATAGACACCAATACTTGTTAATATATAAAATGATAGACACCAATACTTGTTGTTATATCAAATGATAGACACCAATACTTGTTAATATATCAAATGATAGACACCAATACTTGTTGTTATATCAAATGATAGACACCAATACTTGTTGTTATATCAAATGATAGACACCAATACTTGTTAATATATCAAATGATAGACACCAATACTTGTTGTTATATCAAATGATAGACACCAATACTTGTTGTTATATCAAATGATAGACACCAATACTTGTTAATATATCAAATGATAGACACCAATACTTGTTGTTATATCAAATGATAGACACCAATACTTGTTAATATATCAAATGATAGACACCAATACTTGTTGTTATATCAAATGATAGACACCAATACTTGTTGTTATATCAAATGATAGACACCAATACTTGTTAATATATCAAATGATAGACACCAATACTTATTATATCAAATGATAGACACCAATACTTGTTAATATATCAAATGATAGACACCAATACTTGTTAATATATCAAATGATAGACACCAATACTTGTTAATATATCAAATGATAGACACCAATACTTATTATATCAAATGATAGACACCAATACTTGTTGTTATATCAAATGATAGACACCAATACTTGTTAATATATCAAATGATAGACACCAATACTTGTTATTATATCAAATGATAGACACCAATACTTGTTATTATATCAAATGATAGACACCAATACTTGTTGTTATATCAAATGATAGACACCAATACTTGTTAATATATCAAATGATAGACACCAATACTTGTTGTTATATCAAATGATAGACACCAATACTTGTTGTTATATCAAATGATAGACACCAATACTTGTTGTTATATCAAATGATAGACACCAATACTTATTATATCAAATGATAGACACCAATACTTGTTATTATATCAAATGATAGACACCAATACTTGTTATTATATCAAATGATAGACACCAATACTTGTTGTTATATCAAATGATAGACACCAATACTTGTTGTTATATCAAATGATAGACACCAATACTTGTTGTTATATCAAATGATAGACACCAATACTTGTTGTTATATCAAATGATAGACACCAATACTTGTTGTTATTTCAAATGATAGACACCAATACTTATTATATCAAATGATAGACACCAATACTTGTTAATATATCAAATGATAGACACCAATACTTGTTAATATATCAAATGATAGACACCAATACTTGTTGTTATATCAAATGATAGACACCAATACTTGTTAATATATCAAATGATAGACACCAATACTTGTTATTATATCAAATGATAGACACCAATACTTGTTATTATATCAAATGATAGACACCAATACTTGTTGTTATATCAAATGATAGACACCAATACTTGTTGTTATATCAAATGATAGACACCAATACTTGTTGTTATATCAAATGATAGACACCAATACTTGTTAATATATCAAATGATAGACACCAATACTTGTTAATATATCAAATGATAGACACCAATACTTTGTTAATATATAAAATGATAGACACCAATACTTGTTAATATATCAAATGATAGACACCAATACTTGTTGTTATATCAAATGATAGACACCAATACTTGTTGTTATATCAAATGATAGACACCAATACTTGTTGTTATATCAAATGATAGACACCAATACTTGTTAATATATCAAATGATAGACACCAATACTTGTTAATATATCAAATGATAGACACCAATACTTGTTAATATATAAAATGATAGACACCAATACTTGTTAATATATCAAATGATAGACACCAATACTTGTTATTATATCAAATGATAGACACCAATACTTGTTATTATATCAAATGATAGACACCAATACTTGTTGTTATATCAAATGATAGACACCAATACTTGTTGTTATATCAAATGATAGACACCAATACTTGTTGTTATATCAAATGATAGACACCAATACTTGTTATTATATCAAATGATAGACACCAATACTTGTTGTTATATCAAATGATAGACACCAATACTTGTTATTATATCAAATGATAGACACCAATACTTGTTGTTATATCAAATGATAGACACCAATACTTGTTATTATATCAAATGATAGACACCAATACTTGTTGTTATATCAAATGATAGACACCAATACTTGTTGTTATATCAAATGATAGACACCAATACTTGTTGTTATATCAAATGATAGACACCAATACTTGTTGTTATATCAAATGATAGACACCAATACTTGTTGTTATATCAAATGATAGACACCAATACTTGTTGTTATATCAAATGATAGACACCAATACTTGTTGTTATATCAAATGATAGACACCAATACTTATTATATCAAATGATAGACACCAATACTTGTTAATATATCAAATGATAGACACCAATACTTGTTATTATATCAAATGATAGACACCAATACTTGTTATTATATCAAATGATAGACACCAATACTTGTTAATATATCAAATGATAGACACCAATACTTGTTATTATATCAAATGATAGACACCAATACTTGTTATTATATCAAATGATAGACACCAATACTTGTTAATATATCAAATGATAGACACCAATACTTGTTGTTATATCAAATGATAGACACCAATACTTGTTAATATATCAAATGATAGACACCAATACTTGTTAATATATCAAATGATAGACACCAATACTTGTTGTTATATCAAATGATAGACACCAATACTTGTTGTTATATCAAATGATAGACACCAATACTTGTTGTTATATCAAATGATAGACACCAATACTTGTTGTTATATCAAATGATAGACACCAATACTTATTATATCAAATGATAGACACCAATACTTATTATATCAAATGATAGACACCAATACTTGTTAATATATCAAATGATAGACACCAATACTTGTTAATATATCAAATGATAGACACCAATACTTGTTAATATATCAAATGATAGACACCAATACTTGTTATTATATCAAATGATAGACACCAATACTTGTTGTTATATCAAATGATAGACACCAATACTTGTTGTTATATCAAATGATAGACACCAATACTTGTTGTTATATCAAATGATAGACACCAATACTTGTTAATATATCAAATGATAGACACCAATACTTGTTAATATATCAAATGATAGACACCAATACTTGTTGTTATATCAAATGATAGACACCAATACTTGTTGTTATATCAAATGATAGACACCAATACTTGTTAATATATCAAATGATAGACACCAATACTTATTATATCAAATGATAGACACCAATACTTGTTGTTATATCAAATGATAGACACCAATACTTATTATATCAAATGATAGACACCAATACTTGTTGTTATATCAAATGATAGACACCAATACTTATTATATCAAATGATAGACACCAATACTTGTTGTTATATCAAATGATAGACACCAATACTTATTATATCAAATGATAGACACCAATACTTGTTGTTATATCAAATGATAGACACCAATACTTGTTGTTATATCAAATGATAGACACCAATATTTATTATATCAAATGATAGACACCAATACTTGTTGTTATATCAAATGATAGACACCAATACTTGTTGTTATATCAAATGATAGACACCAATACTTATTATATCAAATGATAGACACCAATACTTGTTATATCAAATGATAGACACCAATACTTGTTGTTATATCAAATGATAGACACCAATACTTGTTGTTATATCAAATGATAGACACCAATACTTGTTGTTATATCAAATGATAGACACCAATACTTATTATATCAAATGATAGACACCAATACTTGTTGTTATATCAAATGATAGACACCTATACTTGTTGTTATATCAAATGATAGACACCAATACTTATTATATCAAATGATAGACACCAATACTTGTTAATATATCAAATGATAGACACCAATACTTGTTGTTATATCAAATGATAGACACCAATACTTGTTAATATATCAAATGATAGACACCAATACTTGTTGTTATATCAAATGATAGACACCAATACTTATTATATCAAATGATAGACACCAATACTTGTTGTTATATCAAATGATAGACACCAATACTTGTTGTTATATCAAATGATAGACACCAATACTTGTTGTTATATCAAATGATAGACACCAATACTTGTTAATATATCAAATGATAGACACCAATACTTGTTGTTATATCAAATGATAGACACCAATACTTATTATATCAAATGATAGACACCAATACTTGTTAATATATCAAATGATAGACACCAATACTTGTTAATATATCAAATGATAGACACCAATACTTATTATATCAAATGATAGACACCAATACTTGTTAATATATCAAATGATAGACACCAATACTTGTTAATATATCAAATGATAGACACCAATACTTGTTATATCAAATGATAGACACCAATACTTATTATATCAAATGGTAGACACCAATACTTATTATATCAAATGATAGACACCAATACTTGTTGTTATATCAAATGATAGACACCAATACTTGTTAATATATCAAATGATAGACACCAATACTTATTATATCAAATGATAGACACCAATACTTATTATATCAAATGATAGACACCAATACTTGTTGTTATATCAAATGATAGACACCAATACTTATTATATCAAATGATAGACACCAATACTTATTATATCAAATGATAGACACCAATACTTGTTGTTATATCAAATGATAGACACCAATACTTGTTAATATATCAAATGATAGACACCAATACTTATTATATCAAATGATAGACACCAATACTTGTTAATATATCAAATGATAGACACCAATACTTGTTAATATATCAAATGATAGACACCAATACTTGTTAATATATCAAATGATAGACACCAATACTTGTTAATATATCAAATGATAGACACCAATACTTGTTATTATATCAAATGATAGACACCAATACTTGTTGTTATATCAAATGATAGACACCAATACTTGTTGTTATATCAAATGATAGACACCAATACTTGTTATTATATCAAATGATAGACACCAATACTTGTTAATATATTTATTAAATATCCCTAATAGACAGTTTCACAAATAAAAATAGACCAAATTGGCCAAATTACTGATAGTTTAATATAAAATCTGCATTGAGATAAAACACATGGATCTAAAACACTTACACCCAGATTACAAGTTGTGCGCTAAACCCGGTGCGTAAATAACGCAAACAAATTAGCGGTACCACACTTTCCATAGTGCTGCCATTAAAAGTTACAAGAAAAACGTATTGTGTTGTGCGTTATGGTGCGATAAGCTCCATACCGCACAAAAGCCAAGTCCTGACTTGACGTGCTCATGCACGTTTGTCCCCATAGATATCAATGGAGAAAAAGTTTTAGACAAAAAGACCTGCGATTGCAGAATGGTGATCGCTATAACGCATTCCCCATTGATGTCTATGGAGACAAGAAGGTTATGTAAAAACCTAACACCCTAACATAAACCCCTAGTCTAAATACCCCTAATCCACCATTCCCCGACATCGCCAACACTAAAATAAACCTATTAACCCCTGATCCGCTGCCCACCCGCATTGCTAACACCTAAATAAAACTATTAACCCCTAACCCGTCGCTAACACTACAATAAACCTATTAATCCCTAATCCGCTGCCCCCAACATCGCCGACACTAAAGTTATTAACCCCTAGACCACTGCCCCCCCGCATCAGAAATATTAAACCTATTAACCTCTAAACTGCCAAACACCCACATCGCAAATACTAAACCTATTAACCCCTAAACCACTAAATACCCACATCGGGACAAACTAAATTAAACTATTAACCCCTAAACCTAACACCCCCCTAACTTTAAATTAAACCTACAATATAACTACCTTTAAATAAATAAAAACTTAACTGTGAAATAAAAAAAAACTTAAGCTAACATTACTATTTAAAAAAATAAAATATACGAAAAATAAAAAAACGAAATTACAAAATTAAAAAATCCTAACTCTACAAAAAAAACTAACATTACAAAAAATAACAGTAAAATTACGAAAAATAAGAAAAATCTAAGATTACAAAAATGAATTAACGAAATTATCCAAAATAAAAAATTAAACCTAATCTAATACCCCTATAAAAACAAAAAAGCCACCCCAAAATAAAAACAACCCCTAATCTAACACTAAACTACCAATAGCCCTTAAAAGGGCCTTTTGTAGGGCATTGCCCTAAAGCGATCGGCTCTTTTACCCAAAAAAGTCCCCCCTAACAATACAACCCCCCACCCACCCAAAACCCCAAAATAAAAGACCTAACTAAAATAAACCTAAGCTACCCATTGCCCCTAAAGAGGCATTTTTATAGGCATTGCCCTTAAAAGGGCAATCAGCTCTTTTGCTGCCCATTAAAAAATAAAAAATCCCTAATCTAAACCCCCCCCCCAAAAAAAAAAAAAAACACTAACCCCAACAAAGGTACTCACCATTCCTGAAGTCCGGCAGTGAAGGTATTCTTCCATGTGGCTTTATCTTCAATCTTCATCCCGGTGTTGTGGAGCCATCTTCCATCTTCATCCAGGGGTCACAGAGCTGAGGCGGCGCAGAGCAGGATAGGCGACCACGATGACATCCGACGTGGAGCCTCCTCTTCATGCGATCATCTGCCGCACGCTGAAGAGTGAATAAAGGGCACCCGTTTTATATTGGGATACCTTGCATTCCCATTGGCTGTAATTTGATTTGAACAGCCAATAAGATTTCAGTAGCTCTCATCCTATTGGCTGATTTAGGGGTTAATAGGTTTAGGTTAGTATTTGCGATGTGGGTGGGCACCGGATTAGGTGGTTAATAGTTTTATTTAGATGTTAGCGATGTGGGGGGGTCGGTGGTTTATTAGTTAATAGGTTTATTTAGTGTTGGCGATGTGGAGGGGCGGCAGGTTAGGGGTTAATGCGTTTAATATAGTATTTCTCTTGTTAAGTGTATCAAGTCCACGGATCATCCATTACTTGTGGGATATTCTCCTTCCCAACAGGAAGTTGCAAGAGGATCACCCACAGCAGAGCTGCTATATAGCTTCTCCCCTCACTGCCATATCCAGTCATTCTCTTGCAACTCTCAACAAAGATGGACGTAGTAAGAGGAGAGTGGTGTATTATAGTTAGTTTTTTAACTTCAATCAAAAGTTTGTTATTTTTAAATGGTACCGGAGTGTACTGTTTCATCAAAGGCAGTATTAGAAGAAGAATCTGCCTGTGATTTCTATGATCTTAGCAGAAGTAACTAAGATCCATTGTCGTTCTCGCATATTCTGAGGAGTTAGGTAACTTCAGAGGGGGAATGGAGTGCAGGTTTTCCTGCAATAAGGTATGTGCAGTTAACATATTTCTAGGGATGGAATTTGCTAGAAAAATGCTGCTGATACCGGATTAATGTAAGTTAAGCCTTAAATGCAGTGATAGCGACTGGTATCAGGCTTATTAACAGAGATACATACTCTTATAAAAGCGTAATATAAAACGTTTGCTGGCATGTTAATCGTTTTTATATATGTTTGGTGACAAAACTTATTGGGGCCTAGTTTTTCTCCACATGGCTGGCTTGATTTTTGCCTAGAAACAGTTTCCTGAGGCTTTCCACTGTTGTAATATGAGTGGGAGGGGCCTTTTTAGTGCTTTTCTGTGCAGATAAAAATACTGACAGAGACATTCAGCTTCCCTCTGCATGATACAGGACATCTCTGAAGGGCTCAAAAGGCTTCAAAGTCGTGTTTGAGGAGGGTAACAAAACTGTGGCAGTTGTTGTGACTGTGTTTAAAAAAAAAATAAAAAAAATTGTCATTTATTATTCTGTTTTTGTTATTAAGGGGTTAATCATCCATTTGCAAGTGGGTGCAATGCTCTGCTGACTTGTTACATACACTGTAAAAATGTTGTTAGTGTAACTGCCTTTTTTCACTGTTATTTCAAATTTTGTCAAAATTTGTTTCTCTTAAAGGCACAGTAACGTTTTTTATATTGCTTGTTAACTTGCTTTAAAGTGTTTTCCAAGCTTGCTAGTCTCATTGCTAGTCTGTACAAACATGTCTGAAACAGAGGATACTTGTTCATTATGTTTAAAAGCCATGGTGGAGCCCCATAGGAGAATGTGTACTAAATGTATTGATTTCACCTTAAACAGTAAAGATCAGTCTTTATCTATAAAAGAATTGTCACCAGAGGGGTCTGTCGAGGGGGAAGTTATGCCGACTAACTCTCCCCACGTGTCGGACCCTTCGCCTCCCGCTCAAGGGACGCACGCTAATATGGCGCCAAGTACATCAGGGACGCCCATAGCGATTACTTTGCAGGACATGGCTGCAATCATGAATAATACCCTGTCAGAGGTATTATCCAGATTGCCTGAATTGAGAGGCAAGCGCGATAGCTCTGGGGTTAGACGAGATACAGAGCGCGTAGATGCTGTAAGAGCCATGTCTGATACTGCGTCAAAATATGCAGAACCTGAGGACGGAGAGCTTCAGTCTGTGGGTGACGTCTCTGAATCGGGGAGACCTGATTCAGAGATTTCTAATTTTAAATTTAAGCTTGAGAACCTCCGTGTATTGCTTGGGGAGGTATTAGCTGCTCTGAATGACTGTGACACAATTGCAGTGCCAGAGAAATTGTGTAGGCTGGATAAATACTATGCAGTGCCGGTGAGTACTGATGTTTTTCCAATACCTAAAAGGCTTACAGAAATTATTAGTAAGGAGTGGGATAGGCCCGGTGTGCCCTTTTTCCCACCTCCTATATTTAGAAAAATGTTTCCAATAGATGCCACTACACGGGACTTATGGCAGACTGTCCCTAAGGTGGAGGGAGCAGTTTCTACTTTAGCAAAGCGTACCACTATCCCGGTTGAGGACAGTTGTGCTTTTTCAGATCCAATGGATAAAAAATTAGAGGGTTACCTTAAGAAAATTATTATTCAACAAGGTTTTATTTTACAGCCCCTTGCATGCATTGCGCCTGTCACTGCTGCGGCGGCATTCTGGTTTGAGGCCCTGGAAGAGGCCATCCATACAGCTCCATTGACTGAAATTGTTGACAAGCTTAGAACTCTTAAGCTAGCTAACTCATTTGTTTCTGATGCCATTGTTCATTTGACTAAACTAACGGCTAAGAATTCCGGATTCGCCATCCAGGCGCATAGGGCGCTATGGCTCAAATCCTGGTCAGCTGATGTGACTTCAAAGTCTAAATTACTCAACATTCCTTTCAAGGGGCAGACCTTATTCGGGCCTGGTTTGAAAGAAATTATTGCTGACATTACTGGAGGTAAGGGTCATACCCTTCCTCAGGACAGGGCCAAATCAAAGGCCAAACAGTCTAATTTTCGTGCCTTTCGAAATTTCAAGGCAGGTGCAGCATCAACTTCCTCTGCTTCAAAACAAGAGGGAACCTTTGCTCAATCCAAGCAGGCCTGGAAACCTAACCAGTCCTGGAACAAGGGCAAGCAGGCCAGAAAGCCTGCTGCTGCCTCTAAGACAGCATGAAGGAGCGGCCCCCTATCCGATAACGGATCTAGTAGGGGGCAGACTCTCTCTCTTCGCCCAGGCGTGGGCAAGAGATGTTCAGGATCCCTGGGCGTTGGAGATCATATCTCAGGGATATCTTCTGGACTTCAAAGCTTCTCCTCCACAAGGGAGATTTCACCTTTCAAGATTATCTGCAAACCAGATAAAGAAAGAGGCATTCCTAAGCTGCGTACAAGATCTCCTTGTAATGGGAGTGATCCATCCAGTTCCGCGGACGGAACAAGGACAGGGGTTTTATTCAAATCTGTTTGTGGTTCCCAAAAAAGAGGGAACCTTCTGACCAATTTTGGATTTAAAGATCCTAAACAAATTCCTCAGAGTTCCGTCATTCAAGATGGAAACTATTCAAACCATTTTACCCATGATCCAAGAGGGTCAGTACATGACCACAGTGGACTTAAAGGATGCCTACCTTCACATTCCGATTCACAAGAATCATCATCAGTTCCTGAGGTTTGCCTTTCTAGACAGGCATTACCAATTTGTAGCTCTTCCATTCGGGTTGGCTACAGCCCCAATAATTTTTACAAAGGTTCTGGGCTCACTTCTGGCGGTCCTAAGACCGCGAGGCATAGCGGTGGCTCTGTAACTATGTGAGTGAGTAGAGCGCTGGAGATGGTGATTCCAAACACCTCACTTAGAAAAAAGTCCTTCTAACTTTTTATATGGAAAATAAAGATTATTTGGGTGTAGTGAGGGCGCTAACAAGTGCTTAAGGAATTATAATCCTATAAAATTAAATTAACTTATCTAAGTGACAGATTTGCTTCAGAAATAAAAGCAGTAAAAGGCAGTGAAAAAATATATCTTTTACAGGTGATAATGTGAATGATCAACGATATTAAAGATGTGCGATTCTATCTTGTATAAATGATTTTAAAGTGCAACGTGCTGAGTCTCTGAATTCCTAATATAAAACAACCTGGATCTTTATATTAATCAGAGAGATGTGCAGTAAATATTATCTTAATCTTTAAGTAATAAATTGTGTTTCTTTCAGTAGTATGAGGTGTAGTTGGATATTTCAATCTAATAATCTTCCATATAAAAGTAAGTCGATATACAAAATAAAATAAAAAAAATACAATCTCTTAGGGGTACAATGTAAAATATATTTATTACAATACAATATGTTTCTAAAGGATTTTTAGCTTAGGGGACGTCTCCCCAAAAATTAATGGTTTCAAATAACTTGATTACTTTAATATAACATTTTCCATTTAAGCAACAATATAACAGCTAAAATTAGCGTCTAAAGTAAAAGTTTAGATACTTTTGTATAACAAAACTGTATCGCAGACAATTATTTGTTTTAAAACGGAATAAAAGTTCTTTTCACAGTCCAATATTGTGCAACAAACAGTTTGGGTGTTTAAAAGTCTCTTTGTATAGAGAAGTAATAAAAAATAATAATAAAAATCTTCGGTATGAGTTATCTTATCCTCTTGGATATTAAAAAAAACTTTTAAAGTCTCTTTTTAACAGAAGGTTGTTTTAAATACCTTTTAGTATGAGTACCTTTATTTTCTTATGTGATCCGCTTGTCTTGTTTACTCACTTACTGCAGTTTTCTTTCTCCTTCTTGTTTGCTTACTCAGAAGCGGTTTGTGGTTTAGAGCCGCCACATGTTTATCGGCGTCTCACGTCACTCTTGGATCTTTTTTCGGCCGATTCCAAATAGATGACAATCACTTGGAGATTCCGGTTTCTTTTAGATTCCTTTTTCAAAACCTTCCTGCTCTTAGTGCCTTGCACGCAGGGGATGTGTAGTATAAGTAGATGGAATTTGCAATGTATAATAGATGCAAATAGAAAATAACCCGGGTTATACAGTTGTAGCGGTGGTATCAGGATGCAGGGCTTGCAGACCTTAGATACTTTTAGAAGTCACTTGAAGTCACAAGGGTCGACGCATTTCGCTCTATACAGAGCTTTTTCAAGATACCTGTGACTTCTAAGTTCAGTCTTTTAAATGTGGCGCCTTAATCTGATTGGTTGTTTGTTGATTTATTTAAGGTGGACTTTTTTTCTTGGTTACTCATACCTTAAGGTGGACTCACTTCAAGGAGATTTTATTGTATAGTTTACATAGTTGGAGAGATCACTCATACCACTTCAAGACACAGTATTTGGAAGACTCATATTTCTCCAACATAGGTGTGTCCGGTCCACGGCGTCATCCTTACTTGTGGGATATTCTCTTCCCCAACAGGAAATGGCAAAGAGCCCAGCAAAGCTGGTCACATGATCCCTCCTAGGCTCCGCCTACCCCAGTCATTCTCTTTGCCGTTGTACAGGCAACATCTCCACGGAGATGGCTTAGAGTTTTGTTTTTAGTTGCAATTTCTTCTGCTAGAAGAGTTTCAGAATTATCTGCTCTGCAGTGTTCTCCTCCTTATCTGGTGTTCCATGCAGATAAGGTGGTTTTACGTACTAAACCTGGTTTTCTTCCAAAAGTTGTTTCTAACAAAAACATTAACCAGGAGATTATCGTACCTTCTCTGTGTCCGAAACCAGTTTCAAAGAAGGAACGTTTGTTGCACAATTTGGATGTTGTTCGCGCTCTAAAATTCTATTTAGATGCTACAAAGGATTTTAGACAAACATCTTCCTTGTTTGTTGTTTATTCTGGTAAAAGGAGAGGTCAAAAAGCAACTTCTACCTCTCTCTCTTTTTGGATTAAAAGCATCATCAGATTGGCTTACGAGACTGCCGGACGGCAGCCTCCCGAAAGAATCACAGCTCATTCCACTAGGGCTGTGGCTTCCACATGGGCCTTCAAGAACGAGGCTTCTGTTGATCAGATATGTAGGGCAGCGACTTGGTCTTCACTGCACACTTTTACCAAATTTTACAAGTTTGATACTTTTGCTTCTTCTGAGGCTATTTTTGGGAGAAAGGTTTTGCAAGCCGTGGTGCCTTCCATTTAGGTGACCTGATTTGCTCCCTCCCTTCATCCGTGTCCTAAAGCTTTGGTATTGGTTCCCACAAGTAAGGATGACGCCGTGGACCGGACACACCTATGTTGGAGAAAACAGAATTTATGTTTACCTGATAAATTACTTTCTCCAACGGTGTGTCCGGTCCACGGCCCGCCCTGGTTTTTTTAATCAGGTCTGATGGTTTATTTTCTTTAACTACAGTCACCACGGTACCATATGGTTTCTCCTATGCAAATATTCCTCCTTAACGTCGGTCGAATGACTGGGGTAGGCGGAGCCTAGGAGGGATCATGTGACCAGCTTTGCTGGGCTCTTTGCCATTTCCTGTTGGGGAAGAGAATATCCCACAAGTAAGGATGACGCCGTGGACCGGACACACCGTTGGAGAAAGTAATTTATCAGGTAAACATAAATTCTGTTTTTATGTGTCTTTGAGAGGTTTATTCCAGATAACTCATACTTTTGAGATATTTTAAATTCTATAGAGATATATGTTTCAAAAACCAAATGAAGTTAAAGCTTCATAATAGATATAAAGCTTTGATATCGTTTATTTTAAACTTTATTCAACCAGAGATATATTAGACTTATTAGTATAGAGACTAGTATGCATATATATCAGTAGATAAAAAGAGGTACATAATTAATACACTGTAATTCTTTGGTTAGATCAGAAACATTTATTATAGGAGTGGGGGGAGCAATATATGGAAGCTATGTCCCTGTTTTTCATTCAAAGAGAAAGGGAGAAAGATCCAGTTCAGAGTTTAAACCTTTTGGAAAAATTGTGTTATATTTATAAATAAGTTCTGCCTCCTTAATTAATAGTTTTTTCTCTATTTCCTCCTCTCCAGTGTTTATGCACTTTTTTTATTCCCCATTACAGTAGATCTTTATTATTTCCTTTATGGATTGTCTTGAAATGTTTATATAGATGCGTATCATCAATACCATTTTTTATGTTATTTAAATGTTCTCTGATTCTATCTTTTAACATTCTTTTTGTTTCTCCTAAGTAGAAGAGATTACAAGAACATTTTAAAATGTATCACATTCTTGGTAGTGCATCTAATAATGTCCTTAATGATAAATGGTTTTTCTTCTTCATTTATTTTGATGTCTTTTTGTTTCTTACTGTGTTTGCAGGCCTTGCATGAATAGCAGGGAAAAAACCTGCAATTGTTTTATTGTTTAAATCTTTTTGTTTGAATTTTGTTGGCTTAGGGGGCTTAAACTCACTTGGAGCCAAAATATTTTTTAGATTGGTTGCTTTCCTAAATATAAATTTTGGAATATCAACAATTTTATCTCCTAATATGTCATCTTCTTTGATGAGATGCCAGTGTTTTTTCACTATTTTCTTAATTACATTATGGTCTGCATGGTAATCTGTGATAAATGGTGTTTTGATTTTTTCATCAAGATCCTTTTCTTTTGTTTTATACATTAAGAGGGTGTCTCTATCTGTATTTTTTGCTCTTTCGTTAGCCGTGTCAGTGATGTTCTTTTTATATCTATATCTTTCTAGACAGGCATTACCAATTTGTAGCTCTTCCATTCGGGTTGGCTACAGCCCCAATAATTTTTACAAAGGTTCTGGGCTCACTTCTGGCGATCCTAAGACCGCGAGGCATAGCGGTGGCTCTTTACCTGGACGACATCCTGATACAGGCGTCAAGCTTTCAAATTGCCAAATCTCATACAGAGATAGTTCTGGCATTCCTGAGGTCGCATGGGTGGAAAGTGAACGAAGAAAAGAGTTCTCTATCTCCTCTCACAAGGGTTTCCTTCCTAGGGACTCTAATAGATTCTGTAGAAATGAAAATTTACCTGACGGAGTCCAGGTTATCAAAACTTCTAAATGCTTGCCGTGTTCTTCACTCCATTCCGCGCCCCACGGTGGCTCAGTGCATGGAAGTAATCGGCTTAATGGTAGTGGCGATGGACATAGTGCCATTCGCGCGCCTGCATCTCAGACCGCTGCAATTATGCATGCTCAGTCAGTGGAATGGGAATTACGCAGATTTGTCCCCTCTACTAAATCTGGGTCAGGAAACCAGAGATTCTCTTCTCTGGTGGTTATCTCGGGCCCATCTGTCCAAGGGTATGACCTTTCGCAGACCAGATTGGACAATTGTAACAACAGATGCCAGCCTTCTAGGTTGGGGTGCAGTCTGGAACTCCCTGAAGGCTCAGGGTTCATGGACTCCGGAGGAGAAACTTCTCCCAATAAATATTCTGGAGTTAAGAGCAATATTCAATGCTCTTCTGTCAGAAGTCTCCAAGATAATTCGCTGGGCAGAGACTCACTCTTGCCACCTGTCAGCGATCCATATCCCAGGTGTAGAGAACTGGGAGGCGGATTTTCTAAGTTGTCAGACTTTTCATCCGGGGGAATGGGAACTCCATCCGGAGGTGTTTGCTCAATTGGTTCTCCGTTGGGGCAAACCAGAATTGGATCTTATGGCGTCTCGCCAGAACGCCAAGCTTCCTTGTTACGGATCCAGGTCCAGGGACCCAGAAGCGGCACTAATAGATGCTCTAGCAGCACCTTGGTTCTTCAACCTGGCTTATGTGTTTCCACCGTTTCCTTTGCTCCCTCGTCTGATTGCCAAAATCAAACAGGAAAGAGCATCGGTGATATTGATAGCGCCTGCGTGGCCACGCAGGACCTGGTATGCAGACCTAGTGGACATGTCATCCTTTCCACCATGGACTCTGCCTCTGAGACAAGACCTTCTAATACAAGGTCCTTTCAATCATCCGAATCTACTTTCTCTGAGACTGACTGCATGAAGATTGAACGCTTGATCCTATCAAAGCGTGACTTCTCCGAGTCAGTAATTGATACCTTAATAAAGGCACGAAAGCCTGTCACCAGGAAAATTTACCACAAGATATGGCGTAAATATCTTCATTGGTGTGAATCCAAGAATTACTCATGGAGTAGGGTTAGGATTCCTAGGATATTGTCCTTCCTCCAAGAGGGTTTGGACAAAGGATTATCAGCTAGTTCTTTAAAGGGACAGATTTCTGCTCTGTCTATTCTTTTACACAAGCGTTTGGCAGAAGTTCCAGACGTTCAGGCATTTTGTCAGGCTTTAGTTAGAATTAAGCCTGTGTTTAAACCTGTTGCTCCTCCATGGAGCTTAAACTTGGTTCTTAAAGTTCTTCAAGGGGTTCCGTTTGAACCCCTTCATTCTATTGATATCAAACTTCTTTAATGGAAAGTTCTTTTTCTGATGGCTATTTCCTCGGCTCGAAGAGTCTCGGAGTTATCTGCCTTACATTGTGATTCTCCTTATCTGATCTTTCATTCAGATAAAGTTGTTCTGCGTACAAAACCTGGGTTTTTACCTAAGGTGGTTTCTAACAAGAATATCAATCAAGAGATTGTTGTTCCATCATTATGTCCTAATCCTTCTTCAAAGAAGGAACGTCTTTTGCATAATCTAGACGTAGTCCGTGCCTTGAAGTTTTACTTACAGGCTACTAAAGATTTTCGCCAAACATCTAACCTGTTTGTTGTTTACTCTGGACAGAGGAGAGGTCAGAAGGCCTTGGCAACCTCTCTTTCTTTTTGGCTTCGGAGTATAATCCGTTTAGCCTATGAGACTGCTGGACAGCAGCCTCCTGAAAGGATTACAGCTCATTCTACTAGAGCTGTGGCTTCCGCCTGGGCCTTTAAAAATGAGGCCTCTGTTGAACAGATTTGCAAGGCTGCAACTTGGTCTTCGCTTCATACTTTTTCCAAATTTTCCAAATTTGATACTTTTGCTTCTTCGGAGGCTGTTTTTGGGAGAAAGGTTCTACAGGCAGTGGTTCCTTCCGTTTAAGTTCCTGCCTTGTCCCTCCCATCATCCGTGTACTTTAGCATTGGTATTGGTATCCCACAAGTAATGGATGATCCCTGGACTGGATACACTTAACAAGAGAAAACATAATTTATGCTTACCTGATAAATGTATTTCTCTTGTAGTGTATCCAGTCCACGGCCCGTCCTGTCCTTTTCAGGCAGGTCTAAATTTTAATTAAACTACAGTCACCACTGCACCCTATGGTTTCTCCTTTCTCGGCTTGTTTCGGTCGAATGACTGGATATGGCAGTGAGGGGAGGAGCTATATAGCAGCTCTGCTGTGGGTGATCCTCTTGCAACTTCCTGTTGGGAAGGAGAATATCCCACAAGTAATGGATGATCCGTGGACTGGATACACTACAAGAAAAATAAATTTATCAGGTAAGCATAAATTATGTTTTTCTATGGGGGTGGTGGTTTAGGGGTTAATGGGTAGTTTATGCGTGTTATTTTGAGTGTGGAATGAAGAGTTGTGGTACAGGCTAAAACGCTAGCGGTATAGCTGTACCGGCACGACTTGTAATATGGGTGAGCTGAATATTCTGCTCGCAAAGGCCAATTTATCAGTGGTATAGCCATACCGCAACACTTGTAATTTAGGCTCATGCCCAATAAATAATAGAATGGTTGATACAATGAAAGCAACAGGTCAAATGAACAAGCATGCACGCAATGATAACAAGAGTGGATTAATGGAGATGCAAATAAAATTTGCTAAACTATGTATAGTCAAATAAACAAGTCAAAAGATTCTCACGATCAACCTTCCAAAAGAATCTTACTTGCAGCTGTATTACTAGAATCAATACCCGCTAATGTGGTGGCCATGCCTTTCTTTCATCAGCTTGTATCCTTAGTGCAGTGTGTGATCGGGGAATTGCTGATGCAAAAATAACCCCCGGTAAGATTAAATCTACACCTACTAGATTGTAATCCAAATTCGATATCCCCAAATTATTGCCGTAATATACGACTAGAAAGTCTTCACTCTGAAGCTTCTTAATAACTTCTACAAACTGGTATAGTGTCATTAAGGTGCTGGACACACCTCAGAGTCACATGGTAACGCGTTTCGACCTCTAGCCTTTCTCAAATGAACATGTACCTAATGTGATCTAGGGATCAGTTTTTGTTAAATGAGCTAGGACCATCCTGAGCTGAACTGAGGTTTCCATAAACATCTGTATAACTAAAAGTTGTTGTGCACCATGACACAAAGATGGCTGCTGTGGTTAAACCAAGTAAAATAAAAAAATGGTGGTTTTGCAATACCAATACATAGTTAATTGGCAAACAAAAAATAGGAAAATTAAAAATGGTCAAGCAACCAATTTTACAATTATTGGACCACTTGAGATGGACTGACCCACAGCCTATTTTACCAATGCAAGGCTTGGGGACCATTTAGCCATCCTTAAGCATCAAAGTTAATGGGTTCTCAATGATTTTTACCAGGATGATGGGCATGTTACTAGCACGTACAGGGTGGATCTGAAGGGTGGTGTGATTTGCTTGGTATTTCTTCCTCTGAACAGCATGTTCCATGAGTCACACCAGCATGTGTAGTAGCCATATGCTTGTCACCTAAGCACAGTAAAAAAAAAGAAAATAATATTCATTATATTGATACGGCCTCAGATTGGCTGTATCATGCCAAGCTTCCTGAGATAAACACACTGACTTATGGGCTGGAGTCCATCATGAAACCCTGTGATATTTATTAATATTATATCAAATATAAACTTGCATTTAATGTCCATTTAATGTCGGCCTTAAACAGAAGATAAGTGCCTGAAAGTGATGCATTAATAGGGAAATATCAGTTATATTAACTTGCTTGTTTTCTCTTGTGTGTCTTTTAGCGTTCAGTTCAGTGGTCGCTCCCTTTTATAGTTTTTGGAGTCACAGGTCTGTCGTCTGGGATCATCAGCTTATGGTTACCGGAGACCCTAAATGCCCCTCTACCTGAGACCATGGCAGACCTGCTTGTGTGCTCTTACCGCCGCCTGGGGGGAGAAGAGGCTGTGTCACTGCACCCACTGACCGGGCACATGGTGTGTGAGAGCTCTACTGAAGGAGAATGTATAATGAAAGGCAGAGATAGTAGAGGGAAGCAGAAACCACCCGCTAATAGTATAAGGGGTGTTAGGAAAAGTAGTGTAGACGTGTATAAGTGGTATATAGTTTCTGCGCTAACGGGTATCGGCTCTTTTTACTAACGGAAGCTTCCTCTATGCTTCCTTGGGTGGTATTTTATGGAAAACGATTTAAAGGAAAAGAGCGCTCACTGAGCTTATACCTCTTGGAGATCGAGAAAAAGTAATGTGTGACACAATATGTACTTATAAAAATAGGAGATACATTTATTAATAATAATGTCTTTTAATAACTGGTTTATGCATTCAAAAGTATATACTAACAGTGTATAAAGAAGATAAGTGTTACACAGATATACTGAATGCTTACAATCTACAAATATGTTGCTAACAAATACACTGATTGTTAATAAGTACGATGATTGTGATAGGTTGGCCAACCTTTTATATTCTTTATGTTCTTATACAGACTTCTTAAGCAACACTATTTCACTTTAAAATTAAAATTTAAAACTTGAAAATTCCATATATTCCAAGCATCAACTCCAAGCTAAAAACCAAAACAGATCTAAAACAGTGGTAGAATGCAATTTTTTGCTTATCCTAAGTTAAACATTCATAAAAATTCCATATTAAAGGTAATTCGTAAAAGTTCATTTTTAAAAGTTCATATAAGTAAGGACATATATATGTGTATATTATATATGCGATTATGCGGCTGCAGCCTTTGGCTACTGAAAGCCTGTGTTAAACTGCAGTGAAATAAGCAAGTATAACACTTATCTTCTTTATACACTGTTAGTATATACATTTGAATGCATAAACCAGTTATTAAAAACCATTAATATTATTAATAAATATATCTCCTATTTTTATAAATACATATTGTGTCACACATTACTTTTTCTCGATCTCCAAGAGGTATTAGCTCAGTGAGCGCTCTTTTCCTTTAAATCTTTTTCCCTAGAAGGCAATGTAAGTAGGGCTGTAGGAAAGAGAGGAAGGGGACAAGGCTGTAGAGAATTGAGGAAGGGTACAAAACTGGAGAAAAGAGAGGAAGGGGCGAAGGTAGGAGGAAATAAAGGAAGGGGCCAAGGCAGGAGGAAAGAGATGAAGGGGGCAAGGCTGGAGGAAGGAAAGGAAGGGACCATGGCTGGAGAAAAAAGAGGAAGGAACCATGGCTGGAGAAAAAAAAAAGGATGGGGCCACAAGGCTGGAGAAAAGAGAGGAAGTGGCCAAGGTGGCAGGAAAGAGAGGAAGGGGCCAAGACTGGAGAAAAGAGAGGAAGGGGCCACAAGGCTGGAGAAAAGAGGGAAGTGGCCAAGGCTGTGGGAAAGAGAGAAAAGGGGCCATGGCTGGAGGAAGCGGCCACGGCTGGAGGAAAGAAAGAAAAGGGGCCAAAGCTAAAGTTAACAGAGGAAGGGGCCATAGCTGGAGAAAAAGAGAGGAAGGGGCCATATCTGGAGAAAAAGAGAGGAGGGGCCATAGCTGGAGAAAAAGAGAGGAAGGGCCATAGCTGGAGAAAAGAGAGGAAGGGGCCAAGGCTTGAGAAAAAAAGAGGAAGGGGCCATAGCTGGAGAAAAAGAGAGGAAGGGGCCATAGCTGGGGAAAAAGAGAGAAAAGGGGCCATGGCTGGAGGAAGCGGCCAAGGCTGAAGGAAAGAAAGAAAAGGGGCCAAAGCTGAAGTTAACAGAGGAAGGGGCCATAGCTGGAGAAAAAGAGAGGAAGGGGCCATAGCTGGAGAAAAAGAGAGGAAGGGCCATAGCTGGAGAAAAGAGAGAAAGGGGCCAAGGCTGGAGAAAAAGAGAGGAAGGGGCCATAGCTGGAGAAAAAGAGAGGAAGGGGCCATAGCTGGAGAAAAAGAGAGGAAGGGCGATAGCTAGAGAAAAGAGAGGAAGGGGCCAAGGCTGGAGAAAAGAGAGGAAGGGGCCATAGCTGGAGAAAAAGAGAGGTAGGGCCATAGCTGGAGAAAAAGAGAGGAAGGGGCCATAGCTGGAGAAAAAGAGAGGAAGGGCGATAGCTGGAGAAAAGAGAGGAAGGGGCCAAGGCTGGAGAAAGAGAGGAAGGGGCCATAGCGGGAGAAAAAGAGAGGAAGGGGCCATAGCTGGAGAAAAAGAGAGGAAGGGACCAATGCTGGAGGTAATAGAGGAAGGGGCCATAGCTGGATTAAAAGAGAGAAAAGGAGCCATGGCTGGAGGAAGCGGCCAAGGCTGGAGGAAAGAAAGAAAAGGGGCCAAAGCTGAAGTTAACAGAGGAAGGGGCCATAGCTGGAGAAAAAGAGAGGAAGGGGCCATAGCTGGAGAAAAAGAGAGGAAGGGGCCATAGCTGGAGAAAAAGAGAGGAAGGGGCCATAGCTGGAGAAAAAGAGAGGAAGGGGCCATAGCTGGAGAAAAAGAGAGGAAGGGCGATAGCTTGAGAAAAGAGAGGAAGGGGCCAAGGCTGGAGAAAGAGAGGAAGGGGCCATAGCGGGAGAAAAAGAGAGGAAGGGGCCATAGCTGGAGAAAAAGAGAGGAAGGGACCAATGCTGGAGGTAATAGAGGAAGGGGCCATAGCTGGATTAAAAGAGAGAAAAGGAGCCATGGCTGGAGGAAGCGGCCAAGGCTGGAGGAAAGAAAGAAAAGGGGCCAAAGCTGAAGTTAACAGAGGAAGGGGCCATAGCTGGAGAAAAAGAGAGGAAGGGGCCATAGCTGGAGAAAAAGAGAGGAAGGGGCCATAGCTGGAGAAAAAGAGAGGAAGGGGCCATAGCTGGAGAAAAAGAGAGGAGGGGCCATAGCTGGAGAAAAAGAGAGGAAGGGCCATAGCTGGAGAAAAGAGAGGAAGGGGCCAAGGCTGGAGAAAAAGAGAGGAAGGGGCCATAGCTGGAGAAAAAGAGAGGAAGGGGCCATAGCTGGAGAAAAAGAGAGGAAGGGGCCATAGCTGGAGAAAAAGAGAGGAAGGGGCCATAGCTGGGGAAAAAGAGAGAAAAGGGGCCATGGCTGGAGGAAGCGGACAAGGCTGAAGGAAAGAAAGAAAAGGGGCCAAAGCTGAAGTTAACAGAGGAAGGGGCCATAGCTGGAGAAAAAGAGAGGTAGGGCCATAGCTGGAGAAAAAGAGAGGAAGGGGCCATAGCTGGAGAAAAAGAGAGGAAGGGCGATAGCTGGAGAAAAGAGAGGAAGGGGCCAAGGCTGGAGAAAGAGAGGAAGGGGCCATAGCGGGAGAAAAAGAGAGGAAGGGGCCATAGCTGGAGAAAAAGAGAGGAAGGGACCAATGCTGGAGGTAATAGAGGAAGGGGCCATAGCTGGATTAAAAGAGAGAAAAGGAGCCATGGCTGGAGGAAGCGGCCAAGGCTGGAGGAAAGAAAGAAAAGGGGCCAAAGCTGAAGTTAACAGAGGAAGGGGCCATAGCTGGAGAAAAAGAGAGGAAGGGGCCATAGCTGGAGAAAAAGAGAGGAAGGGGCCATAGCTGGAGAAAAAGAGAGGAAGGGGCCATATCTGGAGAAAAAGAGAGGAGGGGCCATAGCTGGAGAAAAAGAGAGGAAGGGCCATAGCTGGAGAAAAGAGAGGAAGGGGCCAAGGCTGGAGAAAAAGAGAGGAAGGGGCCATAGCTGGAGAAAAAGAGAGGAAGGGGCCATAGCTGGGGAAAAAGAGAGAAAAGGGGCCATGGCTGGAGGAAGCGGCCAAGGCTGAAGGAAAGAAAGAAAAGGGGCCAAAGCTGAAGTTAACAGAGGAAGGGGCCATAGCTGGAGAAAAAGAGAGGAAGGGGCCATAGCTGGAGAAAAAGAGAGGAAGGGCCATAGCTGGAGAAAAGAGAGAAAGGGGCCAAGGCTGGAGAAAAAGAGAGGAAGGGGCCATAGCTGGAGAAAAAGAGAGGAAGGGGCCATAGCTGGAGAAAAAGAGAGGAAGGGCGATAGCTAGAGAAAAGAGAGGAAGGGGCCAAGGCTGTGGGAAAGAGAGAAAAGGGGCCATGGCTGGAGGAAGCGGCCACGGCTGGAGGAAAGAAAGAAAAGGGGCCAAAGCTAAAGTTAACAGAGGAAGGGGCCATAGCTGGAGAAAAAGAGAGGAAGGGGCCATATCTGGAGAAAAAGAGAGGAGGGGCCATAGCTGGAGAAAAAGAGAGGAAGGGCCATAGCTGGAGAAAAGAGAGGAAGGGGCCAAGGCTTGAGAAAAAAAGAGGAAGGGGCCATAGCTGGAGAAAAAGAGAGGAAGGGGCCATAGCTGGGGAAAAAGAGAGAAAAGGGGCCATGGCTGGAGGAAGCGGCCAAGGCTGAAGGAAAGAAAGAAAAGGGGCCAAAGCTGAAGTTAACAGAGGAAGGGGCCATAGCTGGAGAAAAAGAGAGGAAGGGGCCATAGCTGGAGAAAAAGAGAGGAAGGGCCATAGCTGGAGAAAAGAGAGAAAGGGGCCAAGGCTGGAGAAAAAGAGAGGAAGGGGCCATAGCTGGAGAAAAAGAGAGGAAGGGGCCATAGCTGGAGAAAAAGAGAGGAAGGGCGATAGCTAGAGAAAAGAGAGGAAGGGGCCAAGGCTGGAGAAAAGAGAGGAAGGGGCCATAGCTGGAGAAAAAGAGAGGTAGGGCCATAGCTGGAGAAAAAGAGAGGAAGGGGCCATAGCTGGAGAAAAAGAGAGGAAGGGCGATAGCTGGAGAAAAGAGAGGAAGGGGCCAAGGCTGGAGAAAGAGAGGAAGGGGCCATAGCGGGAGAAAAAGAGAGGAAGGGGCCATAGCTGGAGAAAAAGAGAGGAAGGGACCAATGCTGGAGGTAATAGAGGAAGGGGCCATAGCTGGATTAAAAGAGAGAAAAGGAGCCATGGCTGGAGGAAGCGGCCAAGGCTGGAGGAAAGAAAGAAAAGGGGCCAAAGCTGAAGTTAACAGAGGAAGGGGCCATAGCTGGAGAAAAAGAGAGGAAGGGGCCATAGCTGGAGAAAAAGAGAGGAAGGGGCCATATCTGGAGAAAAAGAGAGGAAGGGGCCATAGCTGGAGAAAAAGAGAGGAAGGGCGATAGCTGGAGAAAAGAGAGGAAGGGGCCAAGGCTGGAGAAAGAGAGGAAGGGGCCATAGCGGGAGAAAAAGAGAGGAAGGGGCCATAGCTGGAGAAAAAGAGAGGAAGGGACCAATGCTGGAGGTAATAGAGGAAGGGGCCATAGCTGGATTAAAAGAGAGAAAAGGAGCCATGGCTGGAGGAAGCGGCCAAGGCTGGAGGAAAGAAAGAAAAGGGGCCAAAGCTGAAGTTAACAGAGGAAGGGGTCATAGCTGGAGAAAAAGAGAGGAAGGGGCCATAGCTGGAGAAAAAGAGAGGAAGGGGCCATAGCTGGAAAAAAAGAGAGGAAGGGGCCATAGCTGGAGAAAAAGAGAGGAGGGGCCATAGCTGGAGAAAAAGAGAGGAAGGGCCATAGCTGGAGAAAAGAGAGGAAGGGGCCAAGGCTGGAGAAAAAGAGAGGAAGGGGCCATAGCTGGAGAAAAAGAGAGGAAGGGGCCATAGCTGGAGAAAAAGAGAGGAAGGGGCCATAGCTGGAGAAAAAGAGAGGAAGGGGCCATAGCTGGAGAAAAAGAGAGGAAGGGGCCATAGCTGGGGAAAAAGAGAGAAAAGGGGCCATGGCTGGAGGAAGCGGACAAGGCTGAAGGAAAGAAAGAAAAGGGGCCAAAGCTGAAGTTAACAGAGGAAGGGGCCATAGCTGGAGAAAAAGAGAGGTAGGGCCATAGCTGGAGAAAAAGAGAGGAAGGGGCCATAGCTGGAGAAAAAGAGAGGAAGGGCGATAGCTGGAGAAAAGAGAGGAAGGGGCCAAGGCTGGAGAAAGAGAGGAAGGGGCCATAGCGGGAGAAAAAGAGAGGAAGGGGCCATAGCTGGAGAAAAAGAGAGGAAGGGACCAATGCTGGAGGTAATAGAGGAAGGGGCCATAGCTGGATTAAAAGAGAGAAAAGGAGCCATGGCTGGAGGAAGCGGCCAAGGCTGGAGGAAAGAAAGAAAAGGGGCCAAAGCTGAAGTTAACAGAGGAAGGGGCCATAGCTGGAGAAAAAGAGAGGAAGGGGCCATAGCTGGAGAAAAAGAGAGGAAGGGGCCATAGCTGGAGAAAAAGAGAGGAAGGGGCCATATCTGGAGAAAAAGAGAGGAGGGGCCATAGCTGGAGAAAAAGAGAGGAAGGGCCATAGCTGGAGAAAAGAGAGGAAGGGGCCAAGGCTGGAGAAAAAGAGAGGAAGGGGCCATAGCTGGAGAAAAAGAGAGGAAGGGGCCATAGCTGGGGAAAAAGAGAGAAAAGGGGCCATGGCTGGAGGAAGCGGCCAAGGCTGAAGGAAAGAAAGAAAAGGGGCCAAAGCTGAAGTTAACAGAGGAAGGGGCCATAGCTGGAGAAAAAGAGAGGAAGGGGCCATAGCTGGAGAAAAAGAGAGGAAGGGCCATAGCTGGAGAAAAGAGAGAAAGGGGCCAAGGCTGGAGAAAAAGAGAGGAAGGGGCCATAGCTGGAGAAAAAGAGAGGAAGGGGCCATAGCTGGAGAAAAAGAGAGGAAGGGCGATAGCTAGAGAAAAGAGAGGAAGGGGCCAAGGCTGGAGAAAAGAGAGGAAGGGGCCATAGCTGGAGAAAAAGAGAGGTAGGGCCATAGCTGGAGAAAAAGAGAGGAAGGGGCCAAGGCTGGAGAAAAGAGAGGAAGGGGCCAAGGCTGGAGAAAGAGAGGAAGGGGCCAAGGCTGGAGAAAGAGAGGAAGGGGCCATAGCGGGAGAAAAAGAGAGGAAGGGGCCATAGCTGGAGAAAAAGAGAGGAAGGGACCAATGCTGGAGGTAATAGAGGAAGGGGCCATAGCTGGATTAAAAGTGAGAAAAGGAGCCATGGCTGGTGGAAGCGGCCAAGGCTGGAGGAAAGAAAGAAAAGGGGCCAAAGCTGAAGTTAACAGAGGAAGGGGCCATAGCTGGAGAAAAAGAGAGGAAGGGGCCATAGCTGGAGAAAAAGAGAGGAAGGGGCTATAGCTGGAGAAAAAGAGAGGAAGGGGCCATAGCTGGAGAAAAAGAGAGGAAGGGGCCATAGCTGGAGAAAAAGAGAGGAAGGGGCCATAGCTGGAGAAAAAGAGAGGAAGGGGCCATAGCTGGAGAAAAAGAGAGGAAGGGGCCATAGCTGGAGAAAAAGAGAGGAAGGGACCATAGCTGGAGAAAAAGAGAGGAAGTGGCCATAGCTGGAGAAAAAGAGAGGAAGGGGTCATAGCTGGAGAAAAGAGAGGAAGGGGCCAATGCTGGAGGTAAGAGAGGAAGGGGCGAATAGGGGAGAGGGGGGTATTTTGTACAGTGTGGGTCTGATGGTGGAGTCCTCATAGGGCAGTGCTTTGGCATAGAAAAGCTGAGAAATATATATGACAAATATGTGCTACTACCTTGTCTGTCCTTCTATTTTAATGTCTGTTTGTCCTTTTGGCCAGGAGGAACCTGGATGTTTGTCTGATGAGAGTGATGAGGCAGAAGAGGAGGAGCTTCTGTCTCCTGAAACATACAAGGAAAACCAAGGACTGATCTGGTGATACTAGGGTGCTAGTATCTGTATCAACAGAAAGCGTCTGGCAAAGGGATGTGCCCATTGTCTCCAGGCAATTTTAGCTTGCACCATGAGTCAGTGGATGGAGGATTACAGATATTCTTCACTTTGTGATGACTCAGAATCACTATTGATGGAACAAGAACCCAGCAACATGGTGACACAGCTCTGTGTGAAAATAGACCGGGCAAAATAAAAAGCAGAGATGTTAATGTTGGCAGGGGTAGAGAGTTAGGTGGGGAGATGTGTGTAGACAGGACAGTGAGGGATACAGGGGCACAAACAGATGGGGCAGTGGTGAATACACAGAGCACTAAGAGATCTAACAGGGCAACATGGGGGCAAGAAGACTGATGACTACAATCTGTTGCCCTCAGATCACCTGCACTTTTTTCTGCTCAAACTGTTGGTGCTCAGGGGCAAGTAACTATATAGAGAGTTATATATTTATAAAGTGATGATGTCGCTACCCTGTTCTCTGTGTGATTGGCTCATCCGTGGGAACTAGTATGGCCTGGAGCTCACTGTGGTTCCACATGACTAGTCTTGTTTATAACAATATTTGTCAAGGCTGTAACTACTGCCATAGTCATCCCATGTTTTCTTAATAAAGGTTCGATTGACAGGCTAGGGGGCAATACTATAATACACTCCTATACTATACATGGCCTTGTGTAGACAAAGATGGGTGTATGATCAAAGGACCTCAGGGTCCTGAAAGCGTGCATTTATATTACTTATCCGTTGAGTACATGGCTTTTGTTTTTGTATCCAATACACTGGCTAACACAGTACTTAATCCCAGCTGCCCTGTCTCCCTCAGGTTTAATTAGGGACCAATCAGATGGGGTATACAAGTGCCAAGGAGACAGGGCACGGGCAAAAAGTGGTGAGGCAGGAGAGGGCAAGACTATGACTTTTGGTATTTTCGGTAAGAAACAACTCATGGAAATCTCAGGGAACAATTGTCACTGTCAGCCAAAAGCAACAATTTAACCTCAGGGTCTAGACAATGACTTCCGTGTACCCTCACGTTAGGACACAGCTGCTGGTGACAATCCCTATAATATTATGTATACTTGTATTAATGTTTGTGTAGATGTGGCCATTGGTTTGTTACACTGTACTGTCTAATGTATTCTGGGATAAACAATAAATACATATAAAACATCCTACCGAGTGACGCTCATTTCTTCAACCTACATAGTAGGGGATGTGAGGGACCCCTGCTGCCCCAGGGGCCAAGTGAGTCCCGTCTTATGGTGCATGTGAATATTTCTATTGTAGGTTTATACAAAGGCAGCGTTACAACAATGATATTTAGTTTGGTGTTGGTGCACAGTACTACTGATTTTAAGTGCATTAGATGGTTATTGCCTTGACAAGAGCAGGTAGGTTACCCTTGTTTTCCTATCAGTTTGGGTTTATACACAGACTTTATTTTCCTCTTTCTACAAAAATAAAAAATGTTAGGCCCATTTCACTGAGACACTGTGATCTTCTGTCACATGTAATACAGACACGGGACACACTGTGTAATACACACAATAAGCTGATGTTATGTCACATGTAATAAAGACACAGGACACACTGTGTAATACACACAATAAGCTGATGTTATGTCACATGTAATACAGACACGGTAAGTGACACACACTGTGTAATACACACAATAATCTGATGTTATGTCTCATGTAAAACAGACACGGGACACACACTGTGTAATACACATAATAAGCTGATGTTATGTCACCTTACCTGCTGATAATACCTCTTGCTATATACTATAATAAAGCACAACATTGCACTATAGCACAATACACCATAACACTACAATAAAGCACAACACTGCATTATAAAACAGTACTGCACAACACTGCACTATAATGCAATTCTATATAAGGGATTAAATGCTTACCGGACCGTTTCCAGCAGAGAGGGGGATAACCAAACACTTAACATACTAAACTTAAATATATATAAATAATAAGTATGTTCATTAACAATAATGACACAGACAACTTCTTGTTGTTGGGAACATTTTTGACCGTCATCTTCATTAATTATGGGTTATTCACCTCCTGGTCAGCAGGAGGAGGCAAAGAGCACCACAGCAGAGCTGTTAAATAGCTCCTCCCCTCCCTCCCACTCCAGTCATTCTCTTTGCCTATGTCAGTGATAGGAGCAGGTAAAGTGAGGTGTTAGATTAGATTCTTCAATCAAGAGTTTATAATTTTTAAAGTAGTGCCAGAGTGTGCTGCTTTGTCCTAGGGTGTAGCCGTAGTCCATATCAGTCTCTACAGTAGAGCTTTTGGTGGCTTTAGAGCAATGGGAACTTGTGGGACATAATTCTCACTGTGCCTCCCATATTGATGCTGCCCTACCTTTGGAAAATCTGAGAGACTCTAACTCAGGAATTTCTCTTCATCCACAGGCCCATGTGAGGGATAGGACCTCTCAAGCCTGGGATCTGCCTTGCTGCCAGGCAGCATGAGGTAAGTGCTGACCTTTTTTCTGGGGGAAGAAAAAGTCTCAGAAACCAAGGGCACTTTATGTATTTGAACAAGCCTCATTATTATTCTCATAGTCTCCCCTTAAGCATAGGGGACATTGGGGCAGCGTTGCTGCAGACACTGGGGCTTATTTTATTTGAGTTTATGAGACAAGCCGCATTATTGATTCCTTAGTCTCCCCTTAAGCATAGGGGACATTGGAGCAGCGTTACTGCAGGCACTGGGGCTTACTTTATTCATTGATTCATGAGACCAGCTGCATTGTTACTTCCTTAGTCTCCCCTTAAGCATAGGGGACATTGGAGCAGCGTTACTGCTGGCACTGGAGCTTACTTTATTCATTCAAGCTCCCGTTGGAGTTACTTTAAAGGACATCGCTTCTCTCATGTTTTTTTCTGCAGTCTCAGATGCGTTGCCTGCTTTTCCAATATTGCAGGGAAAGAGTAAGAGGAAAATCAGACTTTCAGTAAGCGAGATTTCTGATGCAGTTGTTGCTCTTTCTGATGCCCCCTCCAAGAAGCCTGAGGAGGAGGGGACCGTAGTAGCATCTGAAGGTGAAATTTGAGATTTTGTCAGTGTAATTCCTCTTGCTGATGCTGAAGTTGTAGCCTTCAAGTTTAAGCTAGAATACATTGGACGACAGCGACTCCACGGTCGTGTATCATAAGAAATCCAGTATGCTAAACAAATATTTGAGGGTACCTTCCTCAATTGAGTTTTTTTTTTTCGGTACCAGACGAGCTTCTGAGATCATTGCTAAGGAGTGGGAGAGACCGGATAAATTCCTTTTTTCTCCATCTCATATATATATTCCCATAGCCAACTCAGTTAAGGGGGCTTGGCAAACAGTCCCCAAGGTGAAAGGAGCTGTTTCCACCTTAGCTAAGAGAACTACTATACGCTTAGAGGATAGTTGTGTTTCTAAAGATCCTATGGAGAAAAAATTAGAGATTACTCAAAAAGTTATATGTACACCAGGGCTTACAATGGCTGCCAACTGTGTGCATTCCTACTGTCACTAGTGCGGCGGCATGTTGGTTTGATGCGTTACTATCTGGACAGAAACTCCCCTGGATCTAATCCAAGATAGGATAAAAGCTCTTAAAATGGCTAATTCCTTTATTACAGTTGCTTCCCTTCAAGTTATCAAGTTGGGAGCAAATATTTCCGGTTTCTCTGTCCTAGCTTAGCTTTGCTGTCTAGCAAGCTTCTGATTGCAGTTTGAAACCAGCTGCAGCTATTTGCACCTTGAATGTGTGCTAGCCAGCTGTTTTAACAAAGGCTAAAACCTTGGTCTGCGGACGTATCCTCTAAGTTTAAGCTTTTAGCGATTCCTTACAAGGGGAAAACCTTGTTTGGACCTGGCTTGACGGAAATAATCTGTTATTACGGGAGGTAAGGGTCATCTTCTCCCTCAGGCTTAGAGAAACAATCCAAGAAGCCTGCTATTGCATGACAGCATGAAGGGCATACCTCTGATCCGAGACCGGATCTGGTAGGGGGCAGACTTCCCACTTCACTCAAGCTTGGGTTCGGAGGATCCCTGGGCAATAGAAATCGTGTCCCAGGGATACAAACTAGAGTTCAAAAGTTTTCCTCCCAGAGGCAGATTTCTGCTTCAAGATTATCTGTAGACCAGACAAGAGGAGAGGCGTTTTTATGCTATATAGGAGTTCTCTCCAACCTGGGAGTAATAGTTCCTGTTCCAATTCAGGAACAGGTTTTGGGATTTTCTTCCACTCCGTTCGTGGTCCCTAATAAAGAGGGAACCTTCAGGTCTCTTTTAGTTCTCTAGAGTCTAAGCAGATTCCTCAGAATACCATCCTTCAAGATGGAAACTATTCGTTCCATTCTTCCTTTGATCCAAGAGGGTCAGTTTATGAAAAAGGTGTATTTAAAGGACGCGTATTTGCATATTTTCGTTCTCAGAGATCATCACAAGTTCCTGAGGTTTGTCTTGCTAGACTAACGCTTCCAAGTTGTGACTCTTCCCTGTGGTCTTACCTTAGTTCCCAGAATTTTCACAACGGTTAAAGGGTCTGGGATAGTTGTTGGCGGTGATTCGGTTTTGGGGCATTGCGGGGGTGACCTATCTAGATGACATCAGCAGTCCAGGCACCATATTTTCAATAAGCAAGATCCACATGGACATTGTTATCTTCCCTATGATCTGTCGGGTGAAGGATGAATTTGGAAGAGAGTTCCTTAATTCCATTTACAAGGGTACCTTTCTTGGGAACCATAATAGATTCTTCTTCAATGAGGATTATTCTGACAGATGTGAGGCATATCCATTCTAAACAGGAAAGGGCTTCAGTGATTCTCATAGCACCTGGTCTCGCAGGATCTGATATGCAGACCTGGTGGAGATGTCGTTTCTACCTCCTTGGAGGCTTCCACTTCGAAAGGACCTTCTGATTAGGGACCCTTCCATCATCCAAATCTAGATTCTATGAAACTGTCTGCTTGGAGATTGAACGGTTGATTCTAGCCAAGCGAGGTTTTTCTGTCTCAGTTATAGGCTCTTTAATTCAGGCTTGTAAGCCTGTCACTAGAAAGATTTATCACAAGATTTGGCATAAATACCTTTATTGGTGTGAATCCAAGGGCTACTCCTGTAGTAGAGTTAGGATTCCTAGGATTTCGTCTTTTCTCCAAGAAGGATTGGAGAAAGGTTTATCTACAAGTTCTTTAAAGGGTCAAATTTTCAGCATTATCTATCCTGTTACGCAAGCGCCTAGCTACTGTCCCTGATGTTCAGTCTCTTTGTCAGGCTTTTACAAGAATTACGCCTGTGTTTAGTGAGGTTCACTCAACATTTCATCCTTCTGAGGTTGATGAAATGAGCAGCACCTTGAGACTCTTATGGGTGATTAGCCGCTCTTTACAAGTACCCATTACATGGGTATTAGACCTTTTTAAACCAGTTACTTCTCCTTGGAGCCTTACTTTAGTTCTCAAGCTTCTTCAAGGGGTTTAGTTTGAACCTATGCATTCCTTAGATATCAGGTTGTTATCTTGGAAGGTTTTATTTTTGGTAGCAATTTCTTCTGCTAGTAGAGTAACTGAGTTTTCAGCATTACAATGTAAACTCCTTACCTTATTTTTCATGCGGATAAGGTTTTCTTATGTTCGAAATTTGGATTTTTTTCCAAGGTTGTTTCTGATAGGAACATTAATCAGGAAATTGTTGTACCTTCCTGGTGTCTTAAACCTTCTTCTAAGAAGGAGAGGCTTTTGCACAATTTGGATGTAGTTCATGCTTTAAAGTTTTATTTACAGGTGACTAAGACTTTCGCCAGTCTTCCTCTTTATTTGTGGTATTTTCAGGCACACATAGGGGACAAAAAGCTGCAGCTGTTTCTCTTCTTTTTTAGCTGAAGAGTATTATACGTTTGTTTTACGAATCTGCGGGACAGCAGCCTCCTGAACGGATTACAGCTAATTCCACTGGGGCTGTTGCTTCCTCATGGACATTCAAAAATGAAGCTTCTGTTGAACAGATTTGCAAGACTGCAACTTGGTCTTCTTTTCACCCTTTTACAAGTTTTTACAATTTTGATACTTTTGCCTTGGCTGAGGCTGTTTTTTTGGGAGAGAGGTTCTTCATGCAGTGGTGCTTTCCGTTTAGGTATCCTGTCTTGTCCCTCCCATATCTTCCGTGTACTCTAGCTTGGGTATTGGATCCCATAAGTAATGAAGATGATCCGTGGACTCATCGTGCCTTTAAGAAGAAAATAAAATTTATGCTTACCTGATAAATTTATTTATTTTTAGACACGATGAGTCCACGGCCCGCCCTGTTCTTTTAAGACAGGATGTTATTTATTGTAAACTTCAGTCACCTCTGCACCTTGGCTTTTTCCTTTCTCTTCCTAACTTCGGTCAAATGACTGGAGTGGGAGGGAAGGGAGGAGCTATTTAACAGCTCTGCTGTGGTGCTCTTTGCCTCCTCCTGCTGACCAGGAGGTGAATATCGCATAAGTAATGAAGATGATCCGTGGACTCATCGTGTCTAAGAAGAAATACATTTATCAGGTAAGCATAAATTTTCTTCTGTTAGCAAAAAAGAACCAACAGAACAACTAATATGGCTGCATAGAGATCAACTAACCCAGTAGAGCAGGAGATCAACGGCCCAACGGAAACAGCAGCAGAGGGTTCTCTGCTCCAAAAGGAGATGTCGCTAAGGAATTACAGAGATCACGTGACCACCTCCAAGGGGGAGGGAGAGGGGTTACCTCGTGCACCTGAGGCCTACCGCCCCTCCCTGGAAGTCTGGTCATCACTCACCCCTAGTGACCTTCTCCTGCGCAACAGGGCCGAGACCTCCCGCCGCCAGGGTGCCTGTGGATCTCCACCTGAGTATAAGGGCTCTCTGCTACCAAGCTGCTCGAACTGAATAGATAGAGAAATGAGATCCATACCTTAACGCTATGGAGTTATTGAGGCCTAGGTTGATTAGCCATAGCCCTGCCATTCGCATGTGAGTCGCCATGTAAAAGAAGGGGATGGGAGGGAGGGAAAACGCGTCTCAGCCTGAATTAGATGGAGAAGAGGAAGTTGCTTGGAAGGCATCAGCTTTTAACTGGTAAGGAGGGGCCCTCCCTACTCCGCAACAATGTTGCACCACAATACTAACCCTCTTTCTCCTATCCCACTATCCTACAGCCTTAACCCTTAGCACGCTCAAGGTCCATGCTGGGCCCTACACTAATTTAAGGGATTAAATGCTTACCGGACCATTTCCAGCAGAGTGGGGGATAACCAAACACTTAACTTACTATACTTATATAAATATTAAATATGTGCATTAACAATAAAGACACAGACAACTTCTTGTTGTTGGGAAAATTTTTGACCATCACAGGTCAAGATTTATTTAATTTAACTTTATTAGCAAAAAATAATCAACAGAACAACTAATATGGCGGCATAGAGATCAACTAACCCAGTACAGCAGGAGATCAATGACCCAACGGAAACAGCAGCAGAGGGTTCTCTGCTCCAAAAGGAGATGTCGCTGAAGGGTTACAGAGATCACGTGACCACTCTCTACCGCCCCTCCCCGGAAGTCTGGTCATCACTCACCCCTAGTGACCTTCTCCTGTGCAACAGGGCCGAGACCTCCAGCCACAACATAGCATTTTAATAATATTCTTGCCGCCATAAACCACAACCTGACTTACAGGAAGGGTAAAATAGCCCTCTTAATATCCTTTATAAATAAGTCAAGACCTAAATCAGATAGGTGACAAATGGAGAAGTGAAGGAGCGCCTATGAATAAGGCTTAAGTATGCTGCAGAAAATGGTGTAGTGCAAGTAAAAGAGGGGGAAAAAATATAAAGACAGTGAATCTGGTGTAGTAAGGATAAATGCGGTACAAGTAGGATAATAATATAGTTTATAAGGCAGTTATTGCAACAGTTGTAGCTGTGATACTTGTGTTAAAAATAGATACTAAGAATATAACAATAAGAGCTGAGTAAAGAAATGGACTTAAGGAGAAAGACAAATAACAAAAACAAGAGGTGAATATCGCTAATATTAGAGATGTCTATTAGTTAGTGGTATTACCCTATGTGATGCACAACCTTTGGTTAGGCGTTAAAAGAGTGAAGGTAAAAACAGGGGAAGGGAATATCCTAAGATACGGTAGGATTAGCGATCTGAACTAAGAGTGACTAAACATATATAATGGTGAAGTGTGAATGTTTCCCTGTGTGAAAAACAAGAGACTAATTTGCAAGTGAAGAGAGGATATTTAATTAACTAAAACCGGCTTAGATACGCCTTCTAGTTAGAAAGACAAATACAATTTATACAAATAATACAAACACGACTGCAAGTCATTAGGATAAAGGTGATTGGCCAATCATACAAAATATGTAAGTAAATTTACGGGTCCCCAAACAAAGGAAAGGTGAAATAAGGTTACGGATAGAGTCCCATAGATAGGTTCTTATATGCGAAGAAGGAAAAAATACAATGTCCCTAAAAAAAAATAATCAAAAATATCCAAAATATGGTGTCCTTGATCTATTGAAGAAAAAAATAATAATAGTAGAATCCAGAGTATATCCAAGTGTAGAGATCCAAGGGAAGATAAGTGGTAGTGAGACCTGTAAAGAAAGAGCAGAAAATACTGCACAAAACGATCACAATAAGAAAGCCGAGATTAGAAATGTGCTCACCGTATTAGAACACTTACTCGGGCTGGTATGTCAATTCACAACAGATGTCTACGCATTTCAGCCTACAACGAGGCCTTTATCAAGACTATACCAGCTTGTAGTGATGAAAAATATTTAAAGGCTTGTCTGGCCTATCACAGATAAGGGGTGTGTTAATGTTACGTGCCGTGTTAAGTTCAGTTACTTGTGTGTAAAAATCTTTTTATTCGTGTATAAAGATTGTGATGTTATTGACTAATATATCCTTGTTCAAATTGATTTAAGAGGTTATACAACTATATATAAAAGTGTGTTGTTGTAGTTCGTTCCGCCATTTTAGAGTTGGACATTTGCGTTGTCAGCTTGATATAATCGTGCTAACAACAAAAAACAAAAACTGTTAGAAAAATATGGCTGTATAATTTTTCGACTTCAATGTTTTATATAACAATAGCATGGAGATGACTGACAGAAACAATGTTGATAGTGATAATTCTACTCCATTACGGACTTATGTTGAAATAGTATATCTTGCGATGTATAGCAAGTGATCAACGGCAATCAGCAGTTATCAGTCAAAGAAAAAAAGGGGGGTGGGTTGCTTTTCCAGCTAGCAGTTTGTCAATAATAGCTGATCAAGGCATAAGGATATGGAATTAGACATATCGTAATGGTTACAAGTAATAGTAGCGATAGATGAAACAATTTGTTATATGCTGTTACTACTGGAAAAGGGTAGAAACATAAGACCTACATATAACAATGGCTATGTAACAATTAATTAGCCTAAAAAACTGAGGGTGATTATAGCAGCATAAGTTAAAAGTACATATTAAAAGTATATATCATAGACATACTGTATATCATATAAAAAATTATATATCATAAGCATATACCATTTAAAAAAAATCATCAAATATTACAAACACATTATATTTAAAAAGTACAATATAAAAAACAGCCCGAGTACATGAGACACATTTCATATAAGAATATATATAAAAAATATATAAAAACAGATTGATTTCATAGAAAATACAAAGGATTTCATAAAAATACAGAAACAACCAAATATACATCTAAACCATCTACAGTACTATATAGAGATAGTAGTGGCTTGATGGGATATATATTAAGTTAAAAACTAAAATAACATTTATGAAGGTCAACCTTTAGTATTAGTAACAGATATGATTTATGTATGGCACGTAGGTGGAATACAGGTATACTTATGGAAATATGAATGTCAAAAATCGTAGCTGAATATGCTGTGTTAGTAAACTTATATAAGTTAAAATTGGAAGTTTCAAAATAATTTAAGGTTTCAAAATAATTGGGAGACACACAGAAGTACCCCAGAGCAGAGACAGGTAGAAGCTCAGACGTATTGGAATAGTGACTCAATGGGACTGGGAAGGAACTTCAATAAATGTGCAATTTCAAAGTCCGCATTCAGGCCTTTTGGATAGACACTGTCGAGTTCAAAGATCCACTTATATTCAGTACAGAGGAGCTTTTTTTCAAAGTTACCTCCTCTCCAATCTTTCTGAAGTTTTTGTAGCCCGATAAATCTTAGGGTTTTTGTATCTCCTTTGTGTAATTCTTTGAAATGTTTATATAATTTACATAATCTGTATTTCCTTATATTTTTAGGAGATGTTCTGTGATGCAATCTTTTAAGAATCTGCTTGTTTGACCTACATATTGGAGCCCACATGGACATTCCAATAAATATATTACTCCTTTATCTTTACAACGGATCATTTGGTTAACATTAAACTTTTCTTTAGTGATATGTGATTCAAAAAAGTTCTTCTTTAGGCCATGCTTGCTTGCCTTACATTTATGGCATGGAAAAAAGCCTTTGAGTGTGTTGCCTTGTTCTCCAATGGTTGAGAGACTTTTTTTCTCATGACAGTAGGGGCCAAAATGGTTTTAAGATTTTTGTTTTTTTGTATATAAAGTGCGGTTTATTACTCAGTTTTTCTCCTATGATGTTGTCTTCTTTAAAGGAATAGTAAACCCAAAAAATATTTTCAACTCATTCAAATCTTCTTTTTATAATAAAGCAATTTGTAATTGGGACCTTTGTACAGTTTTCTTTCCATTTCTTGCAATTTTAATTGAAATTTTTTTTTTTGCGCCAAACCCATTTTCTACTTATTATTATGCAGCCTGTTACGATGTTCTACCTAGATAGAAACATCATGGCGGCCCGCATGCGCAATTAAACTATTTACTTTGACAACACATGCACAGACTCGCCCCCCTGTCTCCAGCACCGCTTTCAGCAGTCTACTGAGAGGAGGCAGGAACACAAGTTACTAGTATGCTAGAGCGGCATATCTAGCCACCTAACAGATTTGTTTCAGAGTATCTCAGAAACCAGCCGGCATCAACAGCGTGTATGTTAAAATTCTTCCCTGACTGTGATGAAGTGCATCTGTGCTTCAGACATTTACAGCGTGAGTATGAGCGCCCTGTTTATTTACACTGTCGGACTCATCTCCCACTCCCTCTTGCTGTGTTTGCTTTCATGTGGAATTGGAGCCCTCTCTAATCAATCAAACACAGCAAGGGAGAGGTGGAGATAAGCCGGACAGTTTAAATAAAGACAGATTTCACACTGCTGCTGTATTCAGTCTGAAGCAAAGATGCACTAAATCACAGACAGGGAAGAATTCTAGTATATACGCTGCTCTCGTTAGTGCAGGGCTGAACTGGGACAAAAGCAGCAGCAAAGCCTTGCACAGCTAGTCTCAGCTAAGGTTATTTTATTATTCCCTGTCTCCGCTCATTTGCTGTGTGAAGCTGTCCCTCCAATACTGATGAATAGGCTGTGAACAGCTGTACATTAACATTGAGACTGTGCATGCAATGTTGACAGAAGGCAATATTTAAATTAAGGGGCCCAGCCGCTTCACCATTGGATGGGGGGCGGATGCTGGATTTCCATGAGCCATGCCTCATTTTATGGGCGGTCATTACTGCTCATTTCATGATAGTTTAATGCTAAAAAATAAGGTATGTAAAGGCATAATTTTAAAAAAAAAAACCTGTTTCATTTAATTGCCTTTATAATAGTCATTATAATAATATAGTTTAATTAGGGTCAAATAGGAATCAATTTCTAACCCTTTAAGGATGTTCCAGTGTCTCTTTATAATTATTTCGATTTTATGCTTGTCTTGGCTGTACTCTGTGATGAATGGAACATCTATGTATTGTTGAATACTGGACGTATCCTTAACTTTATAGCTGAGTAGAGTACTTCGTTCTATGTTATCCACTTCTCTAATGGCAGTATTAACCACATCCGTACTGTAACCTCTTTCTTTGAAATGATCCAGAAGTATTTGGGATTGTAGATGCCATTCCCCTGGTTGGGAACAATTTTTCTTGACCCTCATGACTTGTCCTTTTGGAATGTTGTTGATCCAATCTTTATGATGGATGTAATTACTGCAGTCTACTGATTTGAAGAATGTGGAGGTGTTAATTACTCCATCATGAGAGTCAATTTTTAGATCCAGAAAGTTGATCTGATGATGTGAATAATGGTATGTGAATTTCAGATTTACCGTGTTGTTATTCATCACATCCGGAGTGTGGTTAAGATTTTCTAGACTCCCTTTCCATATAATTAAGATGTCGTCAATGTATCTGCGATAGAGGACCAAGTCCGTACTAGCTGGGCAGGAATCCCAAAATATGGATTCCCACCTTCCCATGTACAAGTTGGCATAGCTTGGTGCAAACTTGGTCCCCATCGCTGTACCGCATTTCTGATTATAAAATTTGCCATTGTAATGGAAGTAGTTGTGAGTTAATATGTAATCAATTCCATTAAGGATAACCTCTTTCTGTGATGTGGGTATATTGTGATCTTTCTCTAAAAAAATATTCAACTGCTTTTAGCCCCTCATCATGGGGGATACAGGTATATAGTGATGTTACATCACATGTTACCCAGATATATTCCCTTTTCCATGTTATTTTGTTCAAAGTATTTAGTACTTCAGTGGAATCTCTAAGGAAAGATGGTAAAGTTTTCACAAAAGGTTGTAGATGTTAGTCTATATAAGCTGACAGATTGCTCGTCAAAGATCCAATACCTGAAATTATTGGTCTTCCAGGTGGGTTTTTTAAATCCTTATGGATTTTCGGTAACTGATAAAAAAAACAGGTATTTTTGGAAAATTGATACTAAGATAGTTTAATTATTTTGAATTTAGAATTCCTTCTCCTTTGGCTTCTACTAGCAATCTGTCCAAATCCTTTTTGTATGTGACAGTTGGATCGCCTTCCAGGAGTTCATAGGTAGTGTTGTCTTGTAGGATCCTTAAAGGGACAGTCTACACCGAGTTTTTTATTTAATAACTTACTGTTAAATGCCAATTAAACATTGTCTGAGATGTCCCTTATGTCTCTGCTTCTATGAAGTGCAGGAAAAATGCAAAAATCCAATGCTAGTTTGCAGTTGAAAACGGTACTTAAGCCCCGCCCACCGCTTGGTTTAGAGTTGGATATGTCTAGTTGTGGCAAATGACATGCGACTCGTAAATAACTTTTAATGCATGCGCAATTGAAACAGGAGTGTCGCTGCATAAACATTCCCCAGAAACTGCATGTTAACAGTTTTGTTCCGGCTCTGCATAGCGCTATACTGTGATAGCGGTGAATGCAGTGTCTCATCAGCTGTGGTCCTGTGAATAGTGTGAGCGTAGTGAGTCCACTCTGCTGCAGGCAGCAAAATGTTAGGATGGAGGAGAGGGGGATTTCCATGGCCGCAACAAGGTGGACTGGCCAGGGGGTATGAACCTAAAAATTCACTTCACTATCACATTCCCATACACAAGAACGCTCCTGTCCTCTCTCCTCCAGCAGCTACACAGAACGCTTTTTAGTAAGGGAGCTGCTATCATATCAGATCGTTTCCCTAGCAATTCCTGTGTCTGTTTCTTTTCACAGCCAACACGCTGCTACAGACCTGGCCTGACCTGCCCTCTGCTTCCTACAACCTCAGTTTTCCCGTGTTCATTACATAATAAATCACCAACCTTCAGATCTGAATCTGTTTCTCTATGCGCACATGTTATGGTGGGGAACGGGAGCTTTTAGACCTGAGGAGGACAGCTTGACCAGGAAAGGGGGGGGGGGGCATTAAAATGAAAGGACTGAACGTATATTAGATGGTACTGGTAGATGTATACTGTTTTCACATATCCATAAGGGTAAAACTTTCTAGTTCTTTACCTGCTACGTGGAAAAACACCCACTTTTAACCCCAACAACCCAATAAAAGACACAGACACCAGTTATGGGAGCAAAAAACCCCTTCCCCCGTCTGGGGAGAGGGGTTGTATTTATTAAACAAATAACTTAATTAAATAACCTAATAAACAAATAACGTTGGCTGGCAAGAAAAAAGGCACCCCTGTCCTACAACTCCAAAGCAAGGGGTGCGACCGCCCTAAGGGAACGGGGGACGCCCCCCAAACCCGACAGCCTAGGGGATTTTTTAGGAGGGATCGTGCAGGGAGCCACCAAGCGTCGGCCCTTGCGGCTTTTGTTATATGTGCTCGCCTGTCCCCCTCCTCTTATTACCCCCCAGGCTGTCCCTACTGGATGTTTGTCGCACCCCTTCTGCCGCCGCAACAGGAACATGACGCCATGTTCCTAACCAACTGAAGTTGAGGGACCCCCGAACTCTGCAGACAACGGTTCCTCAGCCAAAAGACTGTTAGTTCCGAAGGGGGGTCCCTGAAACAGAAAATTAAAGCACTTTGGACTTACGAAGGTCCGAGTGACTATTCAGCCCCCAGCCAAAGTGTTACTATTGCCAGCATCGCCTGCACGCCGTCAACTGGAACACACCCGCCATAACTGGAACCGAACATCTGTAACTTGGGAGGGAAGGGAGGGAAGACAGAAAACAGGTTAGTGACCCTACTTCCTGCCTACAGCCCTTAATATAGGTTGTGCAACAACTCCCTCTAGCTGTCAGACCAGCTACACACACACACATGCATTAATGCACGTAGCAACTAAGTCAAAAGTTAACCCTTAAGTTGCTGCGTGCTTAATCAGCCCTCCACTTTCCTAAGGGTAAAACTTTCTAGTTCTTTACCTGCTACGTGGAAAAACACCCACTTTTAACCCCAACAACCCAATAAAAGACACAGACACCAGTTATGGGAGCAAAAAACCCCTTCCCCCGTCTGGGGAGAGGGGTTGTATTTATTAAACAAATAACTTAATTAAATAACCTAATAAACAAATAACGTTGGCTGGCAAGAAAAAAGGCACCCCTGTCCTACAACTCCAAAGCAAGGGGTGCGACCGCCCTAAGGGAACGGGGGACGCCCCCCAAACCCGACAGCCTAGGGGATTTTTTAGGAGGGATCGTGCAGGGAGCCACCAAGCGTTGGCCCTTGCGGCTTTCGTTATATGTGCTCGCCTGTCCCCCTCCTCTTATTACCCCCCAGGCTGTCCCTACTGGATGTTTGTCGCACCCCTTCTGCCGCCACCCAAAGAGGACACGGAACTCTTGCCGCCACTACAAACTCAGTGAAGCCAGAACCCGTCTGATGTTCCCCAAAAATAAATCATTCCCAACATCCGACAGGTGTATTTCGTCCCTCCGGAAAAGCCCTGGGGTGTCAATTCGGATGTTATCGTGAGTGATGACCTTACCCCCACCTGCTAACACAGCCTTGCTGATGTCCCTATTGAGCTTCCTCTTTACTCTAAAGCCTGCCTTGCGAGAGCTCATATGCCTCCAAACATTCCTGGAGATAATCTGGGACCACACAATCCTGACCTCAGGAAACTGGGTCGCCAACCATTTGATGTCTGCTATCATCATACTCGCCAAATCCCCCATGGGCATGGTCCCAACATCATTTCCCCCCAAATGTAAAACAATCACATGAGGGCGCCCCCAGCGCCTTCTGGCCTCTGCCACTTGTGTCGGCAACTCCGACCACATCATCCCTCGCTTGCCAAGCCACCGGATTCCTATCCTCCTCGCTGGCAACCCCAACTGCAAACCTCCTGCGCCTGCCACTGCACGCAAGGCAGCCCAATGGACATACGAATGCCCCACAATCCATACTCTCATGCACGGGCGCCCTCCACCTGTAACAATAAAGAAATAGAACCAACCTGGCTTCCTCAAACCTAACCAACAATAACAACTGGAACTTATCTAACGTATTAAACAACAACATCACGCTTTAGCGGTCTTATATATTTTTTAAACTTGTCTGACGCCCACCGCCCTAAGACCTTGATTTCCTTCTCTGACGACCCCGCCATGGCCGCGTCAGTGGCAGCCCCGATCCTAAACGAATGCGGGGCCACCACCGAGGGGTCCCATCCTAAACTCAAGACTACCTTCCTCAGAACCACTCTAAATTGAAAAACAGATAAGAAGGAACCGTTCGCGTGGACCAAAAACGCACCCTCAACCTTTGGCCTGACGTCTGTATACTTTTTACAGCACTGAACCGGTCAAATTAATGGCTCCACCTGCGATAGCAAATTGAGCCATTTCCCTTTCCCCAACTGATCCGTCTTGGATCGAGCCACAAATACCAGGACCACGTCCCTCTCAAGCCTAACATGCTCCATCAGCAGCGCAGACCCCCTAGCGCCCTTGGATGGAGCCACTAATTCGCTGACACGCAGCGCAGCGAAGTAAGCCAGCGAAAATGCATCTGAAAAGAGGACAACCTCATACTCTGAACTGCAGACAATCGGGAGGACCTGCATCATACTCAACAGCCTATCCCTAGTTACTGGTTCTCTGATATCCTTTTTAACCACTGTAACCCTATGTGCCCCTTTGATGGCTGCCCTGGCCAGAAAAGACTTTGACATATCTGGGACTCCATATAACTTGGAAAAGAAAGAAACGGCCGCTGCCCTGCTGCCTATGGCGCCCGGCGCCACTCCTTTCTCATGTAAACACGCCACCCACTGCAAAAAACTATGCACGCCTGGCGTGCTCCAGGATAAACCCTGCATGGACAGAAAGTCCTCCCATTCGGCCCAATACCTGCGGTATGAATGCCATGTTCTCGCCGCCAGCGACCCTTGCAGCAACTTTAGCGCAGTTCCCCAGAACTCACCACCTGCCAGAGATAAGCAGGACAAACGTCACCCCGCGCCTCAGCTGCAGGCGCAGATTCCCTAAACCTATCCCACTGACCCCTGGACAGCGAATCCGCTATCACGTTGCGGACCCCGGGGACATGTCTCGCCGTGAACATAATGTTATGTCGCAGACAGAGCAGGACAAGCTGACGCAACACGTTAACTACAGGGGGGGAGGAAGCCGATAGCCTGTTGATAGCGTGCACCACGCTCAGGTTATCGCACCAGAAAGTAACCGCCCGGTTCCGTAAGCGCCCGTGCCACAGCTCAACAGCTACTAAGATGGGGAAAAGCTCCAGCAGTGTCAAGTTTTTTAACAACCCTGTGCTGCCCCATGCGGCCGGCCACGGCGCCGCGCACCACGAACCTTCAAAATAGGCACCTAAACCATGACCCCCAGCGGCGTCGGTGTATAGGTGCAGCTGTTGGCTGCTGACTGGTTTGGGTAACCAAATCCTTACGCCATTGAAATCGCGCAGAAATGAGGCCCAGACTGACAGGTCACTCAAGATATCTGCAGAAATCCTAACCGGGGCCCTAGGTAATCTAAGTCCCCTGGTTGCCGCCTCCATTCTGCGATTAAAAATCTTGCCCATAGGGATCACCCTAGACGCGAAATTCAAGAGGCCAAGCAGAGACTGAAAGTCACGCAACGTGGACCTCCCAGCCTCTCTGATGGCTAGAATAGCTGCCAATGCAGCATCAATCTTAGCCCTAGGCAACCTACATTCTCCCTTCGTGGTATCGATTTCGATACCCAGGAAGACAATACGCGTACCAGGTCCTTCCGTCTTTTCCGCTGCCAAAGGAACACCTAGGCGCGAAGAAAGATGAATCATACTAGCAAGCAACCTTGCGCAATCCCCAGATCCTGCCCTACCCATCAACAAGAAGTCATCTAAATAATGCGCTACATGTTCCAGCCCGGACTCGCGAACCACTGCCCAATGCAAAAAGGAACTGAATAATTCAAAGTAAGCGCACGAAATGGCGCAACCCATTGGTAAGCAGCGGTCCACGTAGTACCGATCCTGAAACCTGCACCCCATCAGATAGAAACTCCCCGGATGGATAGGCAGGAGGCGAAAGGCAGATTCAATGTCGACCTTCGCCATCTCCGTCCCTTGCCCCAAACCTTGAATAACCGCCAACGCGGATTCAAAGGATTGGTAAGAAACAGACGTGTCTCCCTCATCGAGCGCGTCGTTCACAGACGCACCCTCAGGGTGAGACAAATGCTGTATCAGCCTGAACTTCCCGGGCTCTTTCTTTGGCACTACGCCTAGAGGGGAGACAACTAAGTTCCCCAAAGGGGGACTTAAATAAGGGTCGGCCATGCGCCCTAACTCTACTTCCTTGGCTATCTTATCCGCCACGGCCTGTGGATGTTGCGCAACAGATTTCAGGTTGCGAACTATAGGGGAGGAGAAAACGGGGCGCTTAACTGGAATGTAAAAACCATATGACAAACCGGATCTAAGGAAGCCAGCCGCTACCTGATCCGGATATTCCCTAAGCAAGCTACAAATTTCCCCTAGCCTCAGGGGTGTATGCGCCCTTTCCCGCAGCTTGCGGTCTAAATGGGGGCCTCCCCCCGCTTGAATCACGACGCCTGGAGCACTCAGAGCCCGCGTGGGCCCCACTGCAGTAGATGCAGATGTGACGAAAGAGACACTGGGTTCCTTTATCACACTGCTTCTCTTGGAACTTCCAACACTCTCTCCCCCCCCGCCGTCTAAACTGCCTATTCGGCATGCCAGGCAACGCCGGCCTCGTGGGAGTAACGACTGCGCTGTCTGATAGCTCCAGGCCCGAGAACAAATCCATTTCCTTCATTCCAAAATGAAGAATCGGATTAGATTCCAACCTGCGCCGGAACTCGGCGTCGTATTGACGCCATGCTGTCCCTTTACCTCTTGTATGAATGTCATCGATGACTTCCATATACTTGAGGATATTCAGGTTATGCTGAGGGTTAGCTTCCAAATAACAAGAAGCCAATACTCGGAAGCACCGCATCCATTCCTCGTATGTCTCAGGTCTCTTGGCTTTCTTATCGCCAGACCCCTCCTCAACTCTCTCTTTCAGATCCTGCGCTAGCCTAGACAGCTCAAAGATCTTAACGTACCTCCCTTCCTTAATACGCCTAGCGACGCGCAGTTTGAGATGGGAAGTGAGCGAATGCACGATGCACGGATAAGTATCCGACGTGCTGGCCACTAGCGACTTCGATGAGCAAGCCTGACTACCCGGCTGGGAACCCAGGAGTGACAGTCCCTGGGATCCACCCGGCGCCCCTAAGCTAACTGAGCCTACTACGCTGGCCCCCTTTGCGTCCGCTATCTTCCTAATGTACCTAAACAGCTTGCGCTGACCTTTGTCCTTGAAACCTGATGAACTATCAGAGTCCCCTGTGGAGAAACCATCCTCCCCCCTACAGTGTGGTGCAATCAAGGACTCACCAGCTCCAGTAGCTGCTTCTGCTCCTGATGACGCAGGAACCGACACCAAAGGCGTAGGTCGAGGTGTCTGTCGTGCTGCGGGGATCACCACTGCAGCTGACGTCCCGGCTTGACTTGGTGTTGCTGCCGCAGCCTCAGCCGCGGTCGATGTAGATGCTGTCGATGCCATCGCAACCTGTAATACAATAGGGCAAGTGGGGGTATCACCGGAATCGACAATAAGGTTCTGTGCCCCCTGTCCCTGACTCTGTGATACACCTACCCCCTGCAAACTGCCTGGGCCCCTGGCTAAGAGTCTCTTTTTTAAGCTGGCCAAAATATTCATGTACCCCCCTGATTTATTTATGCGTTTCCCAGTGGGGGTTAAATCTACTGCTTGATGTCCCTTCTTAACTGCCCCTTGTCTCGTGCGTTGTGGCTTACTGACCCCTGCAGCCTTTTTGAGAGGACCTTTTCCCTTTTTGCCTGCCCCCTGGCCCTTTCTATAACTCCCAGCCTCACCCTGAGCCCTATTGCCAGGACCGGATACCCCACTTACCTGGGAGGGTATCCGATTGCTGCCTGGCCTGTTGAGTATTGTGTGATGCGCAGCCTCCGGTCTCTGCGCGCGGGCTCTCTCTGAGCAAGATGGCGCCGAGACCCGGAGGGCGCGTGACGTCACCGGGGGCGGAGTCGGCGATGTAACGCGCGCGCGCGCACCTGGGAGGAAGACCGCATGGTTCCTAGACCATGCGGCGCAGACGGCCCTGCACTAGAAGGCCCTGGATCCGCCTCTCCACCACCGACTACCCTCTGACCGGCAGTCAGAGGAGGAGAGTCGGATCCATCGGACAGACCGGTCTCACTCAGAAGCAAGGG
>NC_069501.1:12105072-12127572 GCF_027579735.1 Bombina bombina
CAGCCACAATAACTATCAATAGTTCTTAGAACTGATGCCGGTCCGCCTACAATAAATGTCCCCTGCATTTCCAGCTGAGGCAAAAAAACTGAACATGCATAATTTGAAATAGCTAACTGAAAAATATTAAACGTGCACTGCTTAACTGTCACACAAGACAAGTGCTAGTTAGAGAAGAAGAAAGCAGTGGGTGGAGCTTGGTGGCCATTTTCAGTTGCTAACAAACAATGATTATTTAAAAGTTTCATGTACTTCTTAGAAGCTTATAAATGTTGAAACCACTAAAAGATACTTGTTTGGTATGTAACAATAAGTAGTAAAGAATACATATTGGGTCTAGACTGTCCCTTTAATGATTCTCTTGTATAATCTTCTTTGTTCAGAACTACTAGCCCTCCACCCTTGTTGGCTGGCTTGATTATTATGTCTTGGTTGGACTCCAGATTTCTAATGGTGTCCAGTTGTTTGTTGGTAAGATTGTGTTTACAGTTGCTCTTTCTACTTAGCTTTTTGATGTTGCTACATATAAGTCTTTCAAATGTTTTGATAGATGTACCCTTGCTTGTTATAGGGTAAAATGTAGACTTTGGACATAATTGGGTGTGTATATAGGCATCATTGTTCTGTTATGGTGGATTATAGGTAGGGATGGGCGAATGTGTAAATTTTCGAATTTTGAATGTAGAACGAATGTTATTACCGAAATTCGAATTCTAAATTCGAATGCCGATAAGAATGAATATTCTTAAAAATTCGAAAATTGAATGTTATTTACAGTTTTCGAATGTCACTTTCGAATTCGAATGTTTATAATTATATCGAATGTCCACATTCGAAATTTCGAATTTAACATTCTATTTAACAAATACTATTCAGAAGTTCAATAGTTCATGTGGTAGGGTGGGAATTTAGTAAATTGATACATAATAGATACAAATATGTTTCAATATAGAATATTGCATAATTCGAATATTACATTTAAAGAAAGCATTACAAATACTATTACAAACATAAATTCGAATTTTTCGAATTCGAATATAAATTCAAATTTTTCGAATTCGAATATTGCATAATTCGAATATTACATTTAAAAGCATTAGAAATACTATTACAATCTAAATTCAAATTTTTTGAATTCGAATACATGTATTGCATAATTCGAATATTACATTTAAAGAAAAAGCATTAGAAATACTATTACAATCTAAATTCGAATTTTTCGAATTCGAATATTGCATAATTCGAATATTACATTTAAAGAAAAAGCATTAGAAATATTACAATCTAAATTCGAATTTTTCGAATTCGAATATTGCATAATTCGAATATTACATTTAAAGAAAAAGCATTAGAAATACTATTACAATCTAAATTCGAATTTTTCGAATTCGAATATTTTCGAATGTAATCGTAAAATTCTAAACCGAACATTCGAAAATCGAATGTTAGAATGTTATGTAAACATTCAAAATTCGATTAGAACGAATGTGTTAAAATTCGTGCAGTTTTTCGAATGTTGCGAAACATTCGCCCATCCCCTAATTATAGGGAAGATTCCCCAAAGGTGATTTAAGGAACAACCTTTTTAGCGTTAGCTTTCTCACCAAATCTTTGGCACTTAGGTAGGTCTGAAATGTGTTATGCTTGGATGTCGGTGCAAAGGAAAGACCAAAACTAAGTACTTCTTTATACTTATCCGATAGAGATGCTTTACTGAGATTGAAGATGCCATTATGTGTGTTTTCTATAGGCATATCAGAACATGAACAACAGAGCACTAGGCTTTGTTGTCAGTAGGAGAGTTCTGGAGGTCTGTACATGGGTCAGATATATTGGTGTTCTTAGATTTAGACTTGGGATGATTTAGTCGTCTTCCTCCACTTCTTCCTCTATGAGGCGCCTTTTTGGTGTGTCTGTATTTTCTAATAATCCGCCTTTTCTCTTGGCTGTTTGGACAACTCGGTTTGGATTTGGGGACTCCCCTAAAAAAAGACCTCTTGAGGGAATATACATGTCCTTGGTTTCTATAATTGGAACATTGTTGCAATTGCTGTTGTTGGAGGTAATTTGTAGAGGACTATATCTGTTAGGAGCTTTATTAAAGTTATCTCTCCAATTGGAGTACCTATATATAGGAGTTCCCTCCTGTCTCCAGTTGGGATTATATATGCGGTTATTCTCTTGACTCCAATTTGTCTTGGGTAGATAAGAGGAGCTGTAGCTTGTCATATGGTTCTGTTGAAATGGGTTTTTCTTAGAATTATTTAAATTCTTATTCCTATGCTGTTGGAATGGAGAATGGTTACTCCTAAATTGTTCGGTTAATGGGTAATCTTCATGTGTATAATGGTAATCTGCCTGCCTTTGTTCTGGGTATACAGTATGCATGTTATGATAATTTTCCCGCCTTTGGTCAAAATGAGCATGATTACGATCCTCAACATTATAATAGGTGTTGTATGGTTGATGGCATAAATTATGATGTTGTCTCCCATATCCTCCATGGTGGAACCTTCCAGGGGAATGAGAAAATGTTCTTGAATCTATATGATGTTTATTACTTATAAGATCCCTGTTAATCTATGGAATGTTTCTGAATGAAATTCAATGGAATTCCCTGATGTGTTGTTATTGGGGACTGGTTGTGTAGAAATGGGATTGTTTTTTGCTAACACATCTCTATTTAATTTCTTTGTCTTTTTAGACATAATACTATATTTGAAGGTATTAACCTTACTATATAGGGTATCTAATGTATCTTTAAATCCTATATTTAATGATAATTTTCATTAATTTTATTGATGCCTCAAATGTGACTTTATTCCATTGGTCAGTGTATTCTACTGTAGAAAAGGGGAAGGCACAATCTTTATGTATTATCAATCCTTTAGGGATGATGTTCAGTTCTATGTATTTCTTAAGAAAACATACTTCTGCATTTAATTTTATTTCTTTAGTTAGAAGTATTTCAAGAGAGTGAAATACTGTGTTAATATCTAATATTTGTATATCTGTGTCTGTGTTATCCTGTCTTAATGCAGACAAGATGTCTAAATTTAGATTCTTTCTGGTTTTTTAAAACGGAGTTGGTATCTTCCATAATTTAAAATTTAATTATAAAACTTAATGGAATAATGCAGATAAAACGGTGTAGTTATAGAAAGTTATACTAAATAAAATAAAATGTAAAATGTTATAATTCTAAAAAGAACAGAAAAGTGGTAGGCATCTGATCATTCTAATATTAGGCAAAGGGTGTTAAAATATAGAAAAAGTGCATAGAGGACAGCGCCAGTTATTTAGGAATCTATACAGGCTCACTTCATAGGAGAACAATTGCCTAAAATAATTGTTCAGAACATATGTGACAAATAGAGAAGTGAAGGAGCGCCTATGAATAAGGCTTAAGTATGCTGCAGAAAATGGTGTAGTGCAAGTAAAAGAGGGGGGAAAAAATATAAAGACAGTGAATCTGGTGTAGTAAAGATAAATGCGGTACAAGTAGGATAATAATATAGTTTATAAGGCAGTTATTGCAACAGTTGTAGCTGTGATACGTGTGTTAAAAATAGATACTAAGAATATAACAATAAGAGCTGAGTAAAGAAATGGACTTAAGGAGAAAGACAAATAACAAAAACAAGAGGTGAATATCGCTAATATTAGAGATGTCTATTAGTTAGTGGTATTACCCTATGTGATGCACAACCTTTGGTTAGGCGTTAAAAGAGTGAAGGTGAAAACAGGGGAAGGGAATATCCTAAGATACGGTAGGATTAGCGATCTGAACTAAGAGTGACTAAACATATATAATGGTCGAGTGTGAATGTTTCCCTGTGTGAAAAACAAGAGACTAACACATATGTAAGAAGAATTAGCTCATATTACATATCATGTATTTAATCATGAACTTAATACACATATGCACATTATTGGAACATAAGGTGATTGTAGATAGGGTAACGTGGTTATCATAAGATAAGCACTACATTTTGTAGATATATTCACATATTTTTATGTGAATATAGTAGTACTGATTTGGTTCTTACAAGATAAGTACTACATTATATATTGTAGATTTATTCACATATCTTTATAAGGACCGTATATAAGTTCTTATATATATCACATATTTAGAATATTAGGGCACACATAGTTCAAGAACATTTAATTTTATAAAGTTTAGTATTTACAACACGATATTGATTATGCAATTTGCACATATATTTTTTATATAATTTTTATTTATTTTATAATTTTGTATATATGATTTAATATAATATCAATTATGCATTTATTTGGCACATTGTTATCACATCATAATTTATCAATTTTCACTATTCTCATAGACATATCACATATATGTGATGGCAATGTTAGGTGTCTGGCATCTATAGTTGACAATAATAGATCATTTGTTGCAAAGTACATTGGTAACTATGTTATATATTAGGGCATATTTAGATGTCCAATTTGATTTAGGTAAACCTAAGCCCCAGAACTTTACAGCTCATACACTGAGGGTTGCCTTTGATCTGTAATGTACATATAAGAAATCTGGATGTTTAACCTAATATATTTTAATAGATTGGGTATCGGAATGTATTAATTATTCTTATGAAATTTAAGGATATCGGAGAGAATTTGGCGATAAGGGTTAATACTCATCATGGTGTCCATGCTCGATTATGTTGAAAGGTTGGAGAGGGTGATCTAGAAACATTGTTTATATTGAGAATAGAGCGGAGCAGTTATTGTTAAGGGTAAATACACCTTTATTACTGGATACATAGACGAACCTCTAATGACGTGGAGTCATAATGTGGGTGAATCTGAATGTAGTATTGGCTGGATAATATCGCAGAGAGATATGGAGAGATTTACTCTGGTAGGATGTGGTGCGCCTAGTGATCTATATACAAAGCGATCTGATGCTAGAGTTCTTTTGACAGTTTGGTCGGGCTGTTTTTAGCAGAGAGGAACACACCTCTAATTTAATAGGCCAAAGACTTATCATGGGCCAATCAGCATAGAGCACATGAACCAATCAGCTTATCATATACGTAAAACATGGCTACACAACATAATGGATACAATCAATCCGGATAGCTTGTACAACGGAAAAAAACAACTTATTACAATTTGTAAAAATCACATATATACGTAAGCCCTTGGAATAGAAACCAATTGGTCGGATATTTAGAGGTAAGATATAGGCGTTTTGAGCTTATAGGTTATCGACACAAAAAAAGAGGGTTAATAACGAAATTCAAAAGAATAAAAAAAAGTAAGAAGGATCTAATATGGTTAAAGCATAATGCTCGCAATACAAAAAACAATATGATATAAGAATCTTATTGGTGCGAAATATGAGATCTTATGTACTTGTCAAAAGGCTGTAGGTTTTTGTGAGTCAGTACAATTTATTAACCGTTTTTTCTCATATATGAAAAACATCGCTAATGGGGTTAATATCATATCATGGGGTTAACATCATGTGTCATGAATTCGAAACAAAAGGACACAAAAATGAAGTGTGATCCGAACAATGAATTATGTCAAATGTAAAACTCCTATTAATGTGTTTTGATATGTATATGAACTGATGGTCGCATATATTTATAAGACAGTGCAATACAACATGTAGAGCTATATATATGCATATATATTTGATGTTACTATAGAAAACACACATATTTAACAACTATGTAATTAAAGTAATCAGGTGTATGGATACTAATTAGGAAACACGCCCCTCCTGCAGGGAGGCTAATGTTAGTTGGTATTAGGCAGTAGATATATAAAGCATGGTAGAAGCAAGGTGAATATTATGCCTGAGGAAACGACTTGTATGCCAAGAAATGCGTTGCATTTCTAGGGGGTAAGATTGTACACCCCTAGTCCACTCTTTTGTACATTGATTTTAATTTGTTTTTATAATAAATAGTATTTTTATGAAATACTTTCTTGAGTGGATATACCTATCTTTGCCTGCTTGAATGGGAGCCTGACCAATAAAACATTGCTTCATTTGGATACCACACATTGAGGATAAGTTCCCTGGGGGTGAGCTGACTCACCTTATTATAATCTGCCAGCCTGCTCCCACTAGCACATTGGTGTGCTAATCCAGCATGTGAGTACCCATTTTGCACCTGTATAAAGTGAATACAAATTTTATCCTGCGTGATCTGCACAATTGGTGCTTGCTTTGTGCTTCATCTTTGTACTGCAGTAGACGACTGATTTCCTTTGTGGGTGAGCTGCCACACCTGTTTAATCTGCAAGCACATTGGTGTGCTATACAGCCATGTGAGTACCCATTTGGCTCATAATATTCTGTGGCCCTGTATAAATTTGATGATACCACACATGAGGCGCCCCTCTGTTTTGTTTCATTTCTTATAGTTATCTGTGATAGGCCAGACAAGCCTTTAAATATTTTTCATCACTACAAGCTGGTATAGTCTTGATAAAGGCCTCGTTGTAGGCTGAAACGCGTAGACATCTGTTGTGAATTGACATACCAGCCCGAGTAAGTGTTCTAATACGGTGAGCACATTTCTAATCTCGGCTTTCTTATTGTGATCGTTTTGTGCAGTATTTTCTGCTCTTTCTTTACAGGTCTCACTACCACTTATCTTCCCTTGGATCTCTACACTTGGATATACTCTGGATTCTACTATTATTATTTTTTTCTTCACTAGATCAAGGACATCATATTTTGGATATTTTTGATTATTATTTTTTTAGGGACATTGTATTTTTTCCTTCTTCGCATATAAGAACCTATCTGTGGGACTCTATCCGTAACCTTATTTCACCTTTCCTTTGTTTGGGGACCCATAAATTTACTTACATATTTTGTATGATTGGCCAATCACCTTTATCCTAACGACTTGCAGTCGTGTTTGTATTATTTGTATAAATTGTATTTGTCTTTCTAACTATAAGGCGCATCTAAGCCGGTTTTAGTTCATTAAATATCCTCTCTTCACTTGCAAATTAGTCTCTTGTTTTTCACACAGGGAAACATTCACACTCCACCATTATATATGTTTAGTCACTCTTAGTTCAGATCGCTAATCCTACCGTATCTTAGGATATTCCCTTCCCCTGTTTTCACCTTCACTCTTTTAACGCCTAACCAAAGGTTGTGCATCACATAGGGTAATACCACTAATAGACATCTCTAATATTAGCGATATTCACCTCTTGTTTTTGTTATTTGTCTTTCTCCTTAAGTCCATTTCTTTACTCAGCTCTCATTGTTATATTCTTAGTATCTATTTTTAACACACGTATCACAGCTACAACTGTTGCAATATTTGTTGCAATAACTGCCTTATAAACTATATTATTATCCTACTTGTACCGCATTTATCCTTACTACACCAGATTCACTGTCTTTATAATTTTTCCCCCTCTTTTACTTGCACTACACCATTTTCTGCAGTACAGGTAGCCCTCAGTGTACGCCGGGGTTAGGTTCCAGAAGGAATGGTTGTAAATAGAAACCATTGTAAATTGAAACCCAATTTATAATGTAAGTCAATGGGAAGTGAGGGAGTTAGATTCCAGGCCCCTCTCAAAATTGTCATAAGTAACACCTAATATATTATTTTTAAAGCTTTGAAATGAAGACTTTAAATGCTTAACAGCATTATAAACCTAATAAAATAGATTGTATGATCATCAAATTAAGTTTAGTGAACAAAAACATTTGCTAATAATCACACAACAGACTGTATCATCATCAAACTAAGTTTAATAAACAAAAACGTTTTTTCTCTTGTAAGGTGTATCTAGTCTACGGATCATCCATTTCTTGTGGGATATTCTCATTCCCAACAGGAAGTTGCAAGAGGACACCCACAGCAGAGGTGTAATATAGCTCCTCCCCTAACTGTCATACCCAGTCATTCTCTTGCAACTCTCAACAAGCTAGGATGTTGTAGGAGAGAGTGGTTAAATATAGTTAGTTTATTTTCTTCAATCAAAAGTTTGTTATTTTTAAATAGTACCGAAGTTGTGCTATTTTATCTCAGGCAGTAAATAGAAGAAGAATCTGCCTGAGGTTTCTATAATCTTAGCAGGTTGTAACTAAGATCCATTGCTATTCTCACATATGTCTTAGGGGATTACACAGATGAGGTAACTTCAGCGAGAGAATGGCGTGCAGTTTATTCTGCTATCAGGTATGTGCAGTTATAATTTTTTCTAGAGATGGAAAACACTAGAAAATGCTGCTGATACCGGATTAATGTAAGTTAAGCCTGAATACAGTGATTTAATAACGACTGGTATCATGCTTACTCCCAGGGGTAATACCCTTATGATATTACAATATAAACGTTTGCTGGCATGTTTAATCGTTTTTATATATGCATTGGTGATAAAACTTTATTGGGGCCTAGTTTTTTCCACATGGCTGGCTTAAATTTTGACTAGAAACAGTTTTACTGAGGCTTTCCACTGTTATAGTATAAAAGTTACAGTTGGTGCAGTTAAAATTACAAACTGTGACATCCAGCTTCCCTCAGGAGTCCCCTGTATGCTATAGGACATCTCTAAAGGGTAGGACCACAGCTTGCTGTGGCAGTTGGTTGTGACTGTTAAAAAAACAAAAACAAAAAAAAAAGTCTATTTCGTTTTTTTGATCCGTTTTTTTAACTAAGGGGTTAATCATCCATTTGCAAGTGGATGCAATGCTCTGCTAGCCTATTACATACACTGTAAAAATTTCGTTTGATTTACTGCATTTTTTCACTGTTTTTCAAATTCTGACAAAATTTGTTTCTCTTAAAGGCACAGTACCGTTTTTTATATTTGCTTGTTAACTTGATTTAAAGTGTTTTCCAAGCTTGCTAGTCTCATTGCTAGTCTGTATAAACATGTCTGACATAGAAGAAACTCCTTGTTCATTATGTTTAAAAGCCATGGTGGAACCCCCTCTTAGAATGTGTACCAAATGTACTGATTTCATTTTATGCAATAAAGATCATATTCTGTTTTTAAAAAAATTATCACCAGAGGAATCTGATGAGGGGAAAGTTATGCCGACTAACTCTCCCCACGTGTCAGACCCTTTGACTCCCTCCCAAGGGACTCACGCTCAAATGGCACCAAGTACATCTAGGGCGCCCATAGCGTTTACTTTACAAGACATGGCGGCAGTCATGGATAATACACTGTCAGCGGTATTAGCCAGACTACCTGCACTTAGAGGTTATCGAGATAGCTCTGGGGTGAGACAAAATGCAGAGCATACTGACGCTTTAAGAACCATGTCTGATACTGCCTCACAATATGCAGAAGCTGAGGAAGGAGAGATTCAGTCAGTGGGTGATGTTAATGACTCAGGAAAGATACCTGATTCTAATATTTCTACATTTAAATTTAAGCTTGAACACCTCCGCGTGTTACTTAGGGAGGTTTTAGCTGCTCTGAATGACTGTGATACCATTGCAGTGCCAAGGAAATTTTGTAGACTGGATAAATGCTTTGCAGTGCCGGTGTGTACTGATGTTTTTCCAATACCTAAAAGGTTTACAGAAATTATTAATAAGGAATGGGATAGACCAGGTGTGCCATTCTCTTCCCCTCCTATTTTTAGAAAAATGTTTTCCAATAGACGCCACCACACGGGACTTATGGCAGACAGTCCCTAAGGTGGAGGGAGCAGTTTCTACTCTAGCAAAGCGTACTACTATCCCTGTCGAGGACAGTTGTGCTTTTTTAGAGCCAATGGATAAAAAATTAGAAGGTTACCTTAAGAAAATATTTATTCAACAAGGTTTTATCCTACAGCCCATTGCATGCATTGCCCCTGTCACTGCTGCTGCTGCGGCGTACTGGTTTGAGTCTCTGGAAGAGGCTTTACAGGTAGAGACTCCATTGGATGACATACTTGGCAAACTTAGAGCACTTAAGCTAGCCAATTATTTTATTTCTGATGCCATTGTTCATTTGAATAAACTAACGGCTAAGAATTCTGGTTTTGCTATACAGGCGCGCAGAGCGCTATGGCTTAAATCATGGTCAGCTGACGTGACTTAAAAATCTAAGCTACTTAACATTCCCTTCAAGGGGCAGAACCTATTCGGGCCTGGTTTGAAGGAGATTATTGCTGATATCACGGGAGGAAAAGGTTGTGCCCTTCCTCAGGAGCGCTATGGCTTAAATCATGGTCAGCTGACGTGACTTAAAAATCTAAGCTACTTAACATTCCCTTCAAGGGGCAGAACCTATTCGGGCCTGGTTTGAAGGAGATTATTGCTGATATCACGGGAGGAAAAGGTTGTGCCCTTCCTCAGGACAGGTCCAAATCTAGGGCCAAACAGTCTAATTTTCGTGCCTTTCGAAACTTCAAGGCAGGTGCGGCATCAACTTCCTCTAATAATAAACAAGAGGGAACTTTTGCTCAATCCAAGACGGTCTGGAGACCAAACCAGACCTGGAAAAAATGTAAGCAGGTCAAAAAGCCTGCTGCTGCCTCTAAGACAGCATGAAGGAACGACCCCCTATCCGGTAACGGATCTAGTAGGGGGCAGACTTTCACTCTTCGCCCAGGCGTGGGCAAGAGATGTTCAGGATCCCTGGGCGTTGGAAATTATATCCCAGGGATATCTTCTGGACTTCAAAGCTTCCCCCCCAAAAGGGAGATTTCACCTTTCACAATTATCTGCAAACCAGATAAAGAGTGAGGCATTCTTACACTGTGTATGAGACCTCCTAGTTATGGGAGTGATCCATCCAGTTCCAAAGGAGGAACAGGAACAGGGTTTTTACTCAAATCTGTTTGTGGTTCCCAAAAAAGAGGGAACCTTCAGACCGATTTTGGATCTAAAGATCTTAAACAAATTCCTCAAAGTTCCGTCGTTCAAGATGGAAACTATTCGTACCATCCTACCACTGATCCAGGAAAGTCAATATATGATTACAGTGGATCTAAAGGATGCTTATCTTCACATTCCGATACACAAAGATCATCATCGGTTTCTCAGGTTTGCCTTTCAAGACAGGCATTACCAGTTGTAGCTCTTCCCTTTGGATTATCTACAGCCCCAAGAATCTTTACAAAGGTTCTAGGGTCGCTTTTGGCGGTCCTAAGGCCGCGGGGCATAGCAGTAGCCCCTTATTTAGACGACATCCTGATACAGGCGTCAAACTTCCAAATTGCCAAGTCTCATACGGACGTAGTACTGGCATTTCTGAGGTCGCATGGGTGGAAAGTGAACGAGGAAAAGTGTTCTCTATCCCCACTCACAAGAGTTTCCTTTCTAGGGACTCTGATAGATTCTGTAGAAATGAAAATTTACCTTGACGGAGTCCAGGTTATCAAAGCTTCTAAATTCCTGTCGGGTTCTTCATTCCATTCCGCGTCCTTTGGTGGCTCAGTGTATGGAAGTAATCGGCTTAATGGTAGCGGCAATGGACATAGTGCCGTTTGCACGCTTACATCTCAGACCGCTGCAACTATGCAGGCTCTGTCAGTGGAGCGGGGATTACACAGATTTGGCCCCTCAACTGAATCTGGACCAAGAGACCAGGGATCCTCTTCCCTGATGGCTATCTCGGGTCCATCTGTCCAAAGGTATGACCTTCGCAGGCCAGATTGGACTATTGTAACAACAAATGCCAGCCTTCTAGGTTGGGGTGCAGTCTGGAACTCCCTGAAGGCTCAGGGATCGTGGACTCAGGAGGAGTCTCTCCTTCCAATAAATATTCTGGAACTAAGAGCGATATTCAAGGCTCTTCAGGTTTGGCCTCAGTTAGCAACTCTGAGGTACATCAGATTTCAGTCGGTCAACATCACGACTGTAGCTTACATCAACCATCGAGGGGGAACAAGAAGTTCCCTAGAGATGTTAGAAGTTTCAAAACTAATTCACTGGGCAGAGATTCACTCTTGCCACCTATCAGCTATCCATATCCCAGGTGTAGAGCACTGGGAGGCGGATTTTCTAAGTCGTCAGACTTTTCATCCGGGAGAGTGGGAACTCCATCCGGAGGTATTTGCACAACTGATTCTCCGTTGGGGCAAACCAGAACTGAATCTCATGGCGACACTGATAGATACTCTAGCAGCGCCCTGGTCTTTCAACCTGGCTTATGTGTTTCCACCGTTTCCTCTGCTCCCTCGACTGATTGCCAAGATCAAGCAGGAGAGAGCATCAGTTATTCTGATAGCACCTGCGTGGCCACGCAGGACCTGGTATGCAGATCTAGTGGACATGTCATCCTTTCCACCATGGTCTCTGCCTCTGAGACAGGACCTTCTACTTCAGGGTCCTTTCAACCATCCAAATCTAATTTCTCTGAGGCTGACTGCCTGGAGATTGAATGCTTGATTTTATCAAAGCGTGGCTTCTCCGAGTCAGTTATTGATACCTTAATACAGGCACGAAAGCCTGTCACCAGGAAAATTTACCATAAGGTATGGCGTAGATATCTTTATTGGTGTGAATCCAAGGGTTACTCATGGAGTAAGGTCAGGATTCCTAGGATTTTATCTTTTCTCCAAGAAGGTTTGGAAAAAGGATTGTCAGCTAGTTTCTTAAAGGGACCGATTTTTGCTCTGTCTATTCTTTTGCACTAGCGTCTGACAGATGTTCCAGACGTTCAGGCATTTTGTCAGGCTTTAGTTCGAATCAAGCCTGTGTTTAAACCTGTTGCTCCACCATGGAGCTTAAATTTGGTTCTTAAGGTTCTTCAAGGAGTTCCATTTGAACCTCTTCATTCCATAGATATCAAACTTTTATCTTGGAAAGTTCTTTTTTTTTTTTGGTAGCTATTTCCTCGGCTCGTAGAGTATCTGAGCTATCTGCCTTACAATGTGATTCTCCTTATCTGATTTTTCATACGGATAAGGTAGTCCTGCGTACCAAACCTGGGTTCTTACCTAAGGTGGTATCTAACAAGAATATCAATCAAGAGATTGTGGTTCTATACTTGTGTTACACAATCTGGACGTGGTCTGTGCTTGAAAGTTTTACTTACAAGCTACTAAAGATTTTCGTCAAACATCTGCTTTGTTTGTTGTCTACTCTGGACAGAGGAGAGGTCAAAAGGCTTTGGCAACCTCTTTTTCTTTTTGGCTAAGAAGCTTAATCCACTTAGCCTATGAGACTGCTGGACAGCAGCCTCCTGAAAGGATTACAGCTCATTCCACTAGAGCTGTAGCTTCCACTTGGGCCTTTAAAAATTAGGCTTCTGGTGAACAGATTTGCAAGGCGGCGACTTGATCTTCGCTTCATACTTTTTCAAAATTTTACAAATTTGATACTTTTGCTTCTTCGGAGGCTATATTTGGGAGAAAGGTTTTACAGGCAGTGGTTCCTTCCATTTAAGTTCCTGCCTTGTCCCTCCCTTCATCCGTGTACTTTAGCTTTGGTATTGGTATCCCACAAGTAATGGATGATCCGTGGACTGGATACACCTTACAAGAGAAAACACAATTTATGCTTACCTGATAAATTTATTTCTCTTGTGGTGTATCCAGTCCACGGCCCGCCCTGTCATTTTAAGGCAGGTAATTTTTAAATTTAAACTACAGTAACCACTACACCCTATGGTTCCTCCTTTCTCGGCTTGTTTTCGGTCGAATGACTGGCTATGACAGTTAGGGGAGGAGCTATATTACACCTCTGCTGTGGGTGTCCTCTTGCAACTTCCTGTTGGGAATGAGACTATCCCACAAGAAATGGATGATCCGTGGACTGGATACACCACAAGAGAAATAAATTTATCAGGTAAGCATAAATTGTGTTTTTACTTGCCTTTTTCTGCAAACAGTTCTCTGCATTGGGTCTGCAGCTAAGGGAAGTGGCTGCTAGATCTTATTCCTTTAAAAATGGCTCCATTGCTCAGGTCTGGTAGTCTGCCTGTGTTGCATATCTTTGCTGCAACACAAGCAGACAGCACCACCTACTGGCTATTTTAATCAATGCACTGGTTCTTAATGCTTTTCAATAGCAGTCAATGCTTCTCAATAGCAGTCACATGACTGGAAAAAAAGGGCGTTATTTTGAAACTGCGCAAATTGAACCGTCGTAAACCGAGGGCCACCTGTATACTTAAGCCTTATTCATAGGCGCTCCTTCACTTCTCCATTTGTCACATATGTTCTGAACAATTATTTTAGGCAATTGTTCTCCTATGAAGTGAGCCTGTATACATTCCTAAATAACTATCGCTGTCCTCTATGCACTTTTTCTCGAAATCAGTGAACTTTATCTCTCCTATACAGCTCAGTCCTGTCAGCCGTGATGGCTTTGTGCTGTATCATGAAGCCACTGGATTCTGTAATGGTCTTAGATAAAGAGACATTAATCTTTTTCCTTACCCTATATGCCGCTGTATGAGCAGACATTTACCTCCAGTGTAAACGGGGAACAATATTAGACCACCTAATGATGATCCCAGGAATTTGGACCTTTATTCAATTAATATCTGACTGCATTATTTTTATTAGCTTGAGTACCGGGACTGTCCCCACATTGCTGCCCCCCAGGTGTAGAATCAGGATTTGAGGTTCCCCCATCGTAAAAGGGCCTCAGTGATCACCTCTGCTAATTGTGGCCAGCACATACCCCAGTTCCCTAACCACTTAATAGAGGCCTTATGGGAGGGGAAACCTAAGCTCTGGCCGCCCACTAAAGAGGAGCATCGGATAGAGGCCCAGTGGATGAACAAGTGAACCACAATCCAGATTTGTTTTGCTCCGGGGTAGCTCCTGTGAAGACAAATAGTTTAGGATTGGGAAACAAAACAATTCAAATTACTCAATCGGGCGGACATAACTTTTAAACCGGTTGGAGCACCACCAAACCATGCATTTGATATCCTCGCTCGAGGAACCTAAAACAGCCGCATGAGTAGCTGCCCCTATTCAAAAGGAATGTGGTGCAATTTTACTAGCGTCTAGTCCTGATTTAACTGCCGCTTGCTTTAAGACCCTACTAAATTGAAACTTGGACAGGGATCTATCATCAGCATGTATAAGAAACTGCCATGATACCTGAGGCCTGCTAGCCAAGTATGAATTAACTATAGTTACTAGGCAGCAAGAACTATCTGCTTTTGGTGGAATGGAGAGCCAAGGCCTTTCCCTGCCTGGTCCGTCTTAGAACGGGTAATAAATAACAAGAGGGAGTCAACTTCAGTCCTGATTTGCTCGAATTGAACCCATATACCTATCTTCTGCTTTGATGGGGCCACTAACTCGCTAACACTTAGTGCCGCAGCAAAGGCTAACACAAACGTGGTTTTAAAAAGCAAAACCTCAAATGGGGAGGTACAAATGCTATCCAGCACCTGAACCAACCGTTCAAGGCAGTCACTGGTAATAGGTTTGCGGGTATCTTTTTTTCTGCGGCTGGATTCTACCCCAACCTTTAACTGCTTGCCGAATGAAAAAGGAATTTGTGGGGTCGGGTAAAGCCAACAACCGGTAAAAGAAAGACAGTGCAGATAGTCTTGATTGGATGACTCCCTGACGCACGCCCAAGGTGTGTAGACTCACCAACCAATTACATAAAGTTGCCTGAGATCAATAAGCACCTTCTACCCCCCCCTGGACAAACAAAACTGGTCCCACTCGTTCCAAAGTCTCACGTAAGCGTGCCATGTGGATGGGGCTAAGGAGGACCTCATCAAGGGCAGTAATTCTATCCAGGAATGACCAGCTGCCAAAGGAAATTAGGACAACATAAACCTAATGTGGATGCTCTAGGGACTAAGTGTCTGAAAGTCTAACACTCGAACCGGGACAAGGTGTCTGCCACTGCATTATTTACCCCAGGTACCTGTCTTGCCTGAAATTGAATATCGAGTTCTAAACAGCACAGCACCAAGTGTCGCAGCAAAGTCACCACTACCCCAGAAGTGGCCGATAGGTTATTAATTGCATATACAACACTGGTGTTGTCCATCCAGAACACAACAGTCTTGTCTGAGAATTTCTTACCCCAGAGTTCAATGGACAGGACTATGGGAAAAAGCTTGAGGAGGGTTAAATTGCGAGTCAAGCCCAGAGCAGCCCATGTACTCGGCCAATGATCTGGACTCCACTCCCCCTGGAAGTATGCCCCATAGCCGTGTGATCCAGCTGCATCGGTGAAGAGATGCAACAGCTGACTGGATATGGGTCCAGAGTGCCAGACTCGCACACAATTAAAACGTTGAAGAAAAGTTTCCCAAATGACCAGGTCTGCTATTAAGTCTTCTGAGAATGGAATTCTGCAATTGGGCTTAACTCTGCCACTAAGCTGTCATTCTAGCCCACAGTTGAAAGCCCTGCCTATAGGGATGACTCTACAGGCGAAATTGAGCAAGCCTAGGAGGGATTGTAACTGCTTTAGTGATATAATTTATCGGAAACGGCGGTTCTAACCGCTCTCAGCATGGCCTGAATCTTATCAGAGGGCAGCCTACAGATCATTGCCACTGTGTCAATCTCTAGGCCTAGAAAAACTAGGCAAGATGTGGGCCCCTGTGTTTTATCCTCCGCTAGCGGTACCCCAAAATTGGACATAAGGATGCGCATCCTGTTCATTAATGCTAAACATTCCCCTGATCCAGCTCTCCCTACCAGTAGGAAATCGTCCAGGTAATGCGCTATGGAATTTCTGCCGGCACTACAGGCCACTGCTCAATGAAGAAAAGTTCTAAAGGCCTCAAAGAGTACACAAGATAGGGAGCAGCCCATAGGAAGACACCGGTATACATAATACATCCCCTGGAATTTACATCCCATAAGTGGGAAAACAGAAGGGGGAAGCTGCAATAAATGGAAAGCCGACTCGATATCCAATTTTGCCAATAGAGCGCCTGGTCCCGCCCTCCTAACCAGATCAAATGCACTATCAAAAGATTGGTAGCGCACAGAGCTGAGTTGTGGGTCGATAGCATCATTGACTGAGCTACTTTTTGGGTATTAGAGGTGCTGAATAAGACAAAATTTACTGGCCTCTTTTTTGGGAACTACCCCTAGGGGTAAAATTACAAAATTGGGTAGGGGTGAAGGAAATAGTCCGGCCATCCGACCTAAGGACAATTCTTTTTCTATTTTGTCTGTTTTCTATTTTGTTTGTTTTCCATAGGTAAAACCGTCCCATAACATTCTGGCTGTTGCTTGATCGGGATAAGCCAGCAGCCAAGGTTCAAGTGCGAGATTCCTTAACTGGGGTTACCTCATTTTGGGCCCATGATGACATTGGTTGTGGCACTTTTTTTACGCTTGGTGCAATCATTTCCTGAATGTGAGCCTGTGCAGAATCTACAGGCGTGTCTAAAAGTGCAAGCGCTGCCCCTGTCACATTTTTTTTCCTGAAATGCCCAGCATGTACCACCCCTTTTTATGATTCTACTGGGCCGAAATGGCTGGGGATTTAAATTGGCGGTGGAAGAGGTGGATGCCCCATGTGGGTCATATGCTGTGATAGTTGGGTGTCAGTGGAATCGAATGTCAGAATGGGATTACCCGCCAATTGTGTGTGTATGTATTTGTATGTGTGTATTTATGTATGTAAATGTGTGTGTGTGTGTGTATGTATTTGTATGTGTGTATTTATGTATGTAAATGTGTGTGTGTGTGTGTATGTATGTAAATGTGTGTGTGTGTGTATGTGTGTATATGTGTGTGTGTGTGTATGTTTGTATATGTGTGTGTATGTATATGTATGTGTGTGTATTTACGTATGTAGGTGGTTATGGTCCTATTCTGCTGATTTCCTGTGATCTGGGGAGTTCAGTCAGTTAATATTGTGGGATTATTGACAGTCAATAGCTGTAAACCTATGTCCTTTACTGCATGCGACTCTGTGGTGCTCTTAGTGGTTTTGTCAATGCCAAGTATTGATTGATGCCCAGTACAGATGGGTGGGGGTGCAGATTAGTCAGGGACTGTGAACGTGTCTGTGATGTGTGTGTGTGTATATGTGTGATGCGTCTGTGATGTGTGTGTGTGTGTGTATAAGTGTGATGCGTCTGTGATGTGTGTGTATAAGTGTGATGTTATGTGTGTGTTTTTTTGAGTGTGTGTATGTGTGTGTTTTTGTAAATGTGTGTGTATATGCATGTGTTTTTGTGAGTGTGTGTGTATATGTGTGTCTGTGATGTGTGTGTGTATATGTGTGTGTGTTTTTGTGAGTGTGTGTGTGTATATGTGTGTCTGTGATTTCAGTGTGTGTATGTGATGTGTGTGTTGTTTTTTTTAGTGTGTGTATACGTGTGTCTGTGATGTGAGTGTGTGTATACGTGTGTTTGTGATGTGTGTGTGTGTGTGTGTGCGTTTTATTTGTGAGTGTGCATATATGTGTGTGTGTGTTTTATTTGTGAGTGTGCGTATATGTGTGTGTATATGTGTGTCTGTGTGTGTGTTTTTTTAGTGTGTCTGTGTGTTTTTGTGAGTGTGTGTATACGTGTGTCTGTGTGTGTGTATATGTTGGTATATTGAGGTGAAGATTACCCAGGGAGTATTGTGTGTATGGGTGTGGGGCAGAATATGTGCTTAAGTCTGTGTATGTCAGGGGAAGAGTAGTTAAGGAGTATAAGTGTGTGTGTGAGCGTGTGTTTGGGGGGGAGTTAAGATAGTATGATGTTTTTGTGTGGGGTAAGGCAGTATGATGTGAGAGGTAGGGCAGTATGATGTGGTGGGTAAGGCAGTATGATGTGAGGGGTAAGGCAGTATGATGTGTGTGTGGGGTAAGTCAGTATGGTGGTGTGTATGTGAGGTGGGTTAAGGCAGTATGATGTGTGTGTGTGTAAGGCAGTATGATGTGTGTGTGTGTGTGTAAGGCAGTATGATATGTGTGTGTGTGTGTGTGTAAGGCAGTATGCTGTATGTGTGTGTAAGGCAGTATGATGTGTGAGTGTAAGGCAGTATGATGTGTGAGTGTAAGGCAGTATGATGTGTGTGTGTTAGGGTAAGGCAGTATGATGTGTAAGGCAGTATGATGTGTGTGTGTGTGTGAGTGTAAGGCAGTATGATGTGTGTGTGTGAGTGTAAGGCAGTATGATGTGTGTGTGTGTGTGAGTGTAAGGCAGTATGATGTGTGTGTGTGAGTGTAAGGCAGTATGATGTGTGTGTGAGTGTAAGGCAGTATGATTTGTGTGTGTTAGGGCAAGGCAGTATGATGTGTAAGGCAGTATGATGTGTGTGTGAGTGTAAGGCAGTATGATGTGTGTGTGTGTGTGTGTGTGAGTGTAAGGCAGTATGATGTGTGTGTGAGTGTAAGGCAGTATGATGTGTGTGTGAGTGTAAGGCAGTATGCTGTATGCTGTGTGTGAGTGTAAGGCAGTATGATGTGTCTGTGAGTGTAAGGCAGTATGATGTGTGAGTGTAAGGCAGTATGATGTGTGTGTGTTAGGGTAAGGCAGTATGATGTGTAAGGCAGTATGATGTGTGTGTGTGAGTGTAAGGCAGTATGATGTGTGTGTGAGTGTAAGGCAGTATGCTGTATGCTGTGTGTGAGTGTAAGGCAGTATGATGTGTGTGTGTGAGTGTAAGGCAGTATGATGTGTGTGTGAGTGTAAGGCAGTATGATGTGTGTGTGTTAGGGTAAGGCAGTATGATGTGTAAGGCAGTATGATGTGTGTGTGTGTGTAAGGCAGTATGCTGTGTGTGAGTGTAAGGCAGTATGATGTGTGTGTGTGAGTGTAAGGCAGTATGCTGTATGTGTGTGTGAGTGTAAGGCAGTATGCTGTATGTGTGTGTGAGTGTAAGGCAGTATGATGTGTGTGTGTGTAAGGCAGTATGCTGTATGTGTGTGTGAGTGTAAGGCAGTATGATGTGTGTGTAAGGCAGTATGCTATATGTGTGTGTGAGTGTAAGGCAGTAGATTAGCGCTGCGGAATCTGTTGGCGCTCTACAAATAACCAATAATAATAATAATGATGTGTGTGTGAGAGTGTAAGGCAGTATGATGTGTGTGTGTAAGGCAATATGATGTGTGTAAGGCAGTATGATGTGTGTGTGTGTAAGGCAGTATGATGTGTGTGTGTGAGTGTAAGGCAGTATGATGTGTGTGTGTGTGTGTGTGAGTGTAAGGCAGTATGATGTGTGTGTGTGTGTGTGTGTGAGTGTAAGGCAGTATGATGTGTGTGTGAGTGTAAGGCAGTATGATGTGTGTGTGAATGTAAGGCAGTATGCTGTATGTGTGTATGAATGTAAGGCAGTATGCTGTATGTGTGTGTGAGTGTAAGGCAGTATGATGTGTGTGTGTGTGTGTAAGGCAGTATGAAGGTGTGTGTGAGAGTGTAAATGTGTGTATGTATGTAAGTGTGTGTATGTATGTAAATGTGTGTGTGTATGTATGTAAATGTATGTTTGTGTGTATGTGTGTATATGTGTGTGTGTGTATGTTTGTATATGTGTGTGTATGTATATGTATGTGTGTGTATTTATGTATTTAGGTGGTTATGGTCCTATTCTGCTGATTTCCTGTGATCTGGGGAGTTCAGTCAGTTAATATTGTGGGATTATTGACAGTCAATAGCTGTAATCCTATGTCCTTTACTGCATGCGACTCTGTGGTGCTCTTAGTGGTTTTGTCAATGCCAAGTATTGATTGATGCCCAGTACAGATGGGTGGGGGTGCAGATTAGTCAGGGACTGTGAACATGTCTGTGATGTGTGTGTGTATATGTGTGATGCGTCTGTGATGTGTGTGTGTGTATAAGTGTGATGTGTCTGTGATGTGTGTGTATAAGTGTGATGTGATGTGCGTTTTTGTGAGTGTGTGTGTATGTGTGTGTTTTTGTAAATGTGTGTGTATATGCGTGTGTTTTTGTGAGTGTGTGTGTATGTGTGTCTGTGATGTGTGTGTGTATATGTGTGTGTGTTTTTGTGAGTGTGTGTGTGTATATGTGTGTCTGTGATTTCAGTGTGTGTGTATGTGATGTGTGTGTTGTTTTTTTTAGTGTGTGTATGTGTCTGTGATGTGAGTGTGTGTATACGTGTGTCTGTGATGTGAGTGTGTGTATACGTGTGTTTGTGATGTGTGTGTGTGCGTTTTATTTGTGAGTGTGCATATATGTGTGTGTGTGTTTTATTTGTGAGTGTGCGTATATGTGTGCGTATATGTGTGTCTGTGTGTGTGTTTTTAAGTGTGTGTATACGTGTGTCTGTGTGTTTTTTTTAGTGTGTGTGTATACGTGTGTCTGTGTGTGTGTGTGTTTTTGTGAGTGGGTGTATACGTGTGCCTGTGTGTGTGTATATGTTGGTATATTGAGGTGAAGATTACCCAGGGAGTATTGTGTGTATGGGTGTAGGGCAGAATATGTGCTTAAGTCTGTGTATGTCAGGGGAAGAGTAGTTAAGGAGTATAAGTGAGTGTGTGTGTGTGTGAGCGTGTGTTTGGGGGGGGGAGTTAAGATAGTATGATGTTTTTGTGTGAGGGGTAAGGCAGTATGATGTGAGGGGTAGGGCAGTATGATGTGAGGGGTAAGGCAGTATGATGTGTGTGGGGGGTAAGTCAGTATGGTGGTGTGTATGTGAGGTGGGTTAAGGCAGTATGATGTGTGTGTGTGTGTGTGTGTGTGTGTGTAAGGCAGTATGATGTGTGTGTGTGTGTGTAAGGCAGTATGATGTGTGTGTGTGTGTGTGTGTGTGTGTGTAAGGCAGTATGATGTGTGTGGGGGGTAAGTCAGTATGGTGGTGGTGTGTGTGTGTGTGTGTGTGTAAGGCAGTATGATGTGTGTGTGTGTGTGTGTGTGTAAGGCAGTATGATGTGTGTGTGTGTGAGTGTAAGGCAGTATGATGTGTGAGTGTAAGGCAGTATGATGTGTGTGTGTGTGAGTGTAAGGCAGTATGATGTGTGAGTGTAAGGCAGTATGATGTGTGTGTGAGTGTAAGGCAGTATGATGTGTGTGTGTGTGTGTGTGTGTGTAAGGCAGTATGCTGTGTGTGAGTGTAAGGCAGTATGATGTGTGAGTGTAAGGCAGTATGATGTGTGAGTGTTAGGGTAAGGCAGTATGATGTGTAAGGCAGTATGATGTGTGTGTGTGAGTGTAAGGCAGTATGATGTGTGTGTGTGTGTGAGTGTAAGGCAGTATGCTGTGTGTGAGTGTTAGGCAGTATGATGTGTGTGTGTGTGTGTGTGTGTGAGTGTAAGGCAGTATGATGTGTGTGTGTTAGGGTAAGGCAGTATGATGTGTGTGTGTTAGGGTAAGGCAGTATGATGTGTGAGTGTAAGGCAGTATGATGTGTGTGTGTTAGGGTAAGGCAGTATGATGTGTAAGGCAGTATGATGTGTGTGTGAGTGTAAGGCAGTGTGATGTGTGTGTGTGTGTAAGGCAGTATGCTGTGTGTGAGTGTAAGGCAGTATGATGTGTGAGTGTAAGGCAGTATGCTGTATGTGTGTGTGTGTGTGTAAGGCAGTATGCTGTGTGTGAGTGTAAGGCAGTATGATGTGTGTGTGTGAGTGTAAGGCAGTATGCTGTATGTGTGTGTGAGTGTAAGGCAGTATGATGTGTGTGTGTGTAAGGCAGTATGCT
>NC_069501.1:12135072-12245621 GCF_027579735.1 Bombina bombina
TTACTGAATTATTGGGGCAAATAATTTATTTACACATGTTCTAAAAGATCTTCATTTCATGTTTCTATCATGCATTTAAGAGCAGAAGTTAATAGGGCTTCTAAGTATCTTCCATAAAAATATTGGTGTCTGGGTACAAGTGTTCACACAATGGTCCCACTCCAAAGCTGTAGGCCTACCTTTGCTCCGTTATATAAATATAATATACATTTTCCACAACTGAACAGTTATTGTATCCCCTTGGCTGTCAGTAACACATACAAATAAGTGATATGATACCCTTGTGTGCCAGAAGCACGCAAAGAGCAATATTTTATATTGTTTTGATTGACAGTATATATATAAACATGTAGAGATAGGTGCACTCCCACTAACAAGCTTCATATGCCAGGGTGCTAAGAGTATTATATAGAGCTAAAGCACGGCACACTGTCTGGTCTTATCAAGTGTACAACACAATTTATACAACAGACAGAGGAGTGAGAGACAGAGACACACGTCACTGTAAATAAAATTGTGTTGTACACGACCAGAGAGTGCTTCGTCCTTCAGATATACAGTATATATATATATAGTTGTGGGACTCTCACCTCCTCCTCAGTAAACGGCCAGGGTGACAGGAACAGTGGTTATTTATAGTATAAAATAGATCCGCACTCACTGGACTTTGAAGAAACAAAACGTGGTTTATTGTTGTGACGTTTCAGAGATCGTCTGATGAAGGGGACAGTTTGATCTCCGAAACGTCACAACAATAAACCACGTTTTGTTTCTTCAGTCCAGTAATTGCGGATCTATTTTATACATATACAGTATATATATATAAAGGACAGATCATATATTCTACCCCAGTGGCTGCAAGTAACAAAACAGCTGTGTTTAACGCCTTCCTTGACTGCCAGTAACTCAAAGGGTCTATATTTATTTTGCGTAGGGGCATTAGGGGCTTTTAGAATGTATCTACCACTTAAGTTACTTTTATAAAACTGGACGTTTAAGGGCTCGATTTATCAATCAAGGGCAGACAGGGGCATACATATTTGCCCCTGATTACTTCAGCTCTCCTCTGGCGGGCAGCAATTCACTGCCCGAATTTAAGATTGCACACAAGCGCTATTTTGCACTTGCGTGCAACCCGGCCCCCTGCCCACACACAGCCAATCACGCACAGGCAGGAGCTGTCAATCTCCAAGGTCTGATGGGACCGGGGAGATTGAAATTCTCCACCTAAGAGGTGGAGAACAGGGTAGGGAAGCAGCGGTCTGATGGTGACTGCAGGTTCTCTTGTGAGGAGGGAGGAGAAGGGTTTGCTAAATCGAGCCTTAAGTGTCCTGCATGTTTGTACAGATTATACGGACAGTCTACGGAAATACAGACACCTGGCAACCCTAAAACGTATTGCAGTTAAAAAGGTCACTTTTTAAACTTAAGGTAACTAGCAGGATGTTTCTGATTTCGTATGGGGGGCTCTATACTTCACTGACTCACAGGGGCCCCGGTACTCAAACCATTGTATATTCTAAAATGTGAGCTGAACCTCATTGGTGATGTCTCCCATAGGATACAATAGGGGATCGCAACTTCAGCAATGTCCACCGACATCTCCACTGAGCTGTGATGTAGGAAGAGGGGGTGGGGAACTTTATAGCGTTTACAGAAAATACACTGTGGGTTTTCTGTGTAGGAACACTTCATATTATACATATTTAAATTCAGTTTCACTGTATATTGACTAGATTTGTCACACAGGGAAATATCGTCACTTACCTTAGGCAGCGGGCGGTCTTTATAGCGTGTTTACACAAAATACACTGTGCGGTTGGGAAAATAAAAATGTTTTCTGTATAGTAACACTTCATATTATACATATGTAAATTATTATAGTCACTAGATTTCTCACACTGGGAAATATTGCCACTAAAAAGCAGGTGACACTGATGGCTAAAAAGAGACAGCGATGTGTCCCCAATAAAATACAGGTTAATCCAATGGAACGTCCAGTAAACCCACTGAGCGCCTGTATATTCGTCATGTCTGCAATCTACTTTGATAAAGCCAAAAAAACCTTCCTATTAAAACACTAGTAGCTGTGGGATTGTATAGTATAATGTTAGATTATGTATGTACCTGTAAGCGTGATGTAATATCTTCTATTGTATCCTTAGATGTGTAATTATACTTATTATAAGATTGCAATTGTGCAATTACAATATTCATATTTACATTATACTGAGAACTCGCAATCGCAATATTCATATTTGCATTATACTGAGAACTCGCAATATTCATAATTACATTATACGGAGAACTCGCAATATTCATATTTACATTATACTGAGACCTCGCAATCACAATATTCATAGTTACATTATACAGAGAACTCGCAATATTCATATTTACATTATTCTGAGAAATCGCAATATTCATATTTACATTATACTGAGAACTTGCAATCACAATATTCATATTTACTTTATACTGATAACTCGCAATCGCAATATTCATATTTACATTATACTGAGAACTCGCAATATTCATATTTACATTATACTGAGAACTCGCAATCGCAATATTCATATTTACATTATACTGAGAACTCGCAATATTCATATTTACATTATACTGAGAACTCGCAATCGCAATATTCATAATTACATTATACGGAGAACTCGCAATATTCATATTTACATTATACTGAGACCTCGCAATCACAATATTCATAGTTACATTATACAGAGAACTCGCAATATTCATATTTACATTATACTGAGAAATCGCAGTATTCATATTTACATTATACTGAGAACTCGCAATCGCAATATTCATATTTACTTTATACTGAGAACTCGCAATCGCAATATTCATATTTACTTTATACTGATAACTCGCAATCACAATATTCATATTTACATTATACTGACAACTCGCAATCACAATATTCATATTTACTTTATACTGATAACTCGCAATCGCAATATTCATATTTACTTTATACTGATAACTCGCAATCGCAATATTCATATTTACATTATACTGAGAACTCGCAATATTCATATTTACATTATACTGAGAACTCGCAATCGCAATATTCATATTTACATTATACTGAGAACTCGCAATATTCATATTTACATAATACTGAGAACTCGCAATCGCAATATTCATATTTACATTATACTGAGAACTCGCAATATTCATATTTACATTATACTGAGAACTCGCAATTTTCATATTTACATTATACTGAGAACTCGCAATCGCAATATTCATATTTACATTATACTGAGAACTCGCAATATTCATATTTAAATTATACTGAGAACTCGCAATATTCATATTTACATTATACTGAGAACTCGCAATTTTCATATTTACATTATACTGAGAACTCGCAATCGCAATATTCATATTTACATTATACTGAGAACTCGCAATATTCATATTTAAATTATACTGAGAACTCACAATCACAATATTCATATTTACATTATACTGAGAACTCGCAATATACTGAGAACTCGCAATATTCATATTTACATTATACTGAGAATTCGCAATATTCATATTTACATTATACTGAGAACTCGCAATCGCAAAATATTCATATTTACATTATACTGAGAACTAGCAATATTCATATTTACATTATACTGAGAACTCGCAATCGCAATATTCATATTTACATTATACTGAGAACTCGCAATATTCATATTTACATTATACTGAGAACTCGCAATATTCATATTTAAATTATACTGAGAACTCGCAATCACAATATTCATATTTACATTATACTGAGAACTCGCAATATACTGAGAACTCGCAATATTCATATTTACATTATACTGAGAACTCGCAATATTCATATTTACATTATACTGAGAACTCACAATATTCATATTTACATTATACTGAGAACTCGCAATATTCATATTTACATAATTCTGAGAACTCACAATCGCAATATTCATATTTACATTACAATGAGAACTCGCAATCGCAATATTCATATTTACATTATACTGAGAACTCGCAATATTCATATTTACATTATACTGAGAACTCGCAATCACAATATTCATATTTACATTATACTGAGAACTCGCAATCGCAATATTCATATTTACATTATACTGAGAACTCTCAATCTCAATATTCATATTTACATTATACTGAGAATTCGCAATCGCAATATTCATATTTACATTATACTGAGAACTCGCAATCGCAATATTCATATTTACATTATACTGAGAACTCTCAATCTCAATATTCATATTTACATTATACTGAGAATTCGCAATCGCAATATTCATATTTACATTATACTGAGAACTCACAATATTCATATTTACATAATTCTGAGAACTCACAATCGCAATATTCATATTTACATTATACTGAGAACTTGCAATATTCATATTTACATTATACTGAGAACTCGCAATCACAATATTCATATTTACATTATACTGAGAACTTGCAATATTCATATTTACATTATACTGAGAACTCTCACAGGCCCATTTATCAAGCTCCGTATGGAGCTTGAAGGGCCGTGTTTCTGGCGAGTCTTCAGACTCGCCAGAAACACAAGTTATGAAGCAGCGGTCTAAAGACCGCTGCTTCATAACCCTGTCCGCCTGCTCTGAGCAGGCGGACAGGAACCGCCGGAAATCGGGTTGATTGACAGCTCCCTGCTGGCGGCCGATTGGCCGCGAGTCAGCAGGGGGCGGCGTTGCACCAGCAGCTCTTGTGAGCTGCTGGTGCAATGTTAAATGTGGAGAGCGTATTGCTCTCCGCATTTAGCGAGGTCTTGCGGACCTGATCCGCAGTGTCGGATCAGGTCCGCAAGCCCTTTGATAAATGGGCCCCTCAATCTCAATATTCATATTTACATTATACTGAGAACTCGCAATCGCAATATTCATATTTACATTATACTGAGAACTCGCAATATTCATATTTACATTACACTGAGAACTCGCAATCGCAATATTCATATTTACATTATACTGAGAACTTGCAATATTCATATTTACATTATACTGAGAACTCGCAATCGCAATATTCATATTTACATTATACTGAGAACTTGCAATATTCATATTTACATTATACTGAGAACTCGCAATCACAATATTCATATTTACATTATACTGAGAACTCGCAATATACTGAGAACTCGCAATATTCATATTTACATTATACTCAGAACTCGCAATATTCATATTTACATTATACTGAGAACTCTCAATCGCAATATTCATATTTACATTATACTGAGAACTCGCAATATTCATATTTACATTATACTGAGAACTCGCAATCACAATATTCATATTTCTCTTGTTAAGTGTATCCAGTCCACGGATCATCCATTACTTATGGGATATTAACTCCTCCCCAACAGGAAGTGCAAGAGGATTCACCCAGCAGAGCTGCTATATAGCTCCTCCCCTAACTGCCATTACCAGTCATTCTCTTGCACCCAACAAATAGATAGGATGTGTGAGAGGACTGTGGTGATTATACTTAGTTTCATACCTTCAATCAAAAGTTTGTTATTTTATAATAGCACCGGAGTGTGTTATTCCTTCTCTGGTAGAATTTGAAGAAGAATCTACCTGAGTTTTTCTATGATTTTAGCCGGAGTAGTTAAGATCATATTGCTGTTTCTCGGCCATCTGAGGAGAGGTAAACTTCAGATCAGGGGACAGCGGGCAGATTAATCTGCAAAGAGGTATGTAGCAGCTTATTATTTTCTGACAATGGAATTGATGAGAAAATTCTGCCATACCGATATAATGTAAACTCAGCCTTAAATGCAGTAGCAGCAACTGGTATCAGGCTGTCATGTATGTATATTTTACACTTCAGTATTCTGGGGAATGGCACTTCACTGGAATTATACTGTATGCATAAAACTTTAGCCTAATTTGCAGGGACTAGCAGCAGGCTTTTTAATAACACTCAATTTATTAATGTTAAACGTTTTTTGCTGGCATGTAAAATCGTTTAATTTTCTGAGGTACTGGGTGAAAAAATGTTTTGGGCACTATTTTTTTCCACTTGGCAGTCGTTTTATTTAATTTATGACAGTTTACTGATCTCTCTCACTGTTATGTGTGAGGGGGAGGGGCCTTTTTTGGTGCTTTTGCTACGCATCAAAAAATTCAGTCAGAAGTTTGTCTTCCCTGCATGATCCGGTTCATCTCTACAGAACTCAGGGGTCTTCAAAACTTGTTTTGAGGGAGGTAATCACTCACAGCAGAGCTGTGAGATTGTAGTTGACTGTGATAAAAAAAAAAAAAACGTTTATTTCTGTATTTTTTTTCTGCTATCAGGGTTAGTTATCCTTTGCTAATGGGAGCAATCCTTTGCTAAAATTGTGTTTTTTTACAAAGATTTGATGCTAAAACTTTTCAGTTTATTAATTTTCAACTGTCATAACTTTTTCTGTGCTTCTTATAGGCACAGTACGTTTTCATATTATAGTAAATTACTTGAAAAGTATTTCCAAGTTGCTAGTTTATTTGCTAGTGTGTTAAACATGTCTGATTCAGAGGAAGATATCTGTGCTATATGTGCTAAAGCCAAAGTGGAGCCCAATAGAAATTTATGTACTAACTGTATTGATGCTACTTTAAATAAAAGTCAATCTGTACAAATTGAACATATTTCACCAAACAACGAGGGGAGAGTTATGCCGACTAACTCGCCTCACGTGTCAGTACCTGCATCTCCCGCTCGGGAGGTGCGTGATATTGTAGCGCCGAGTACATCTGGGCGGCCATTACAAATCACATTACAGGATATGGCTACTGTTATGACTGAAGTTTTGGCTAAATTACCAGAACTAAGAGGTAAGCGTGATCACTCTGGGGTGAGAACAGAGTGCGCTGATAATATTAGGGCCATGTCAGACACTGCGTCACAATTTGCAGAACATGAGGACGGAGAGCTTCATTCTGCGGGTGACGGTTCTGATCCAAACAAACTGGATTCAGATATTTCAAATTTTAAATTTAAGCTGGAAAACCTCCGTGTATTACTAGGGGAGGTGTTAGCGGCTCTGAATGATTGTAACACAGTTGCAATACCAGAGAAAATGTGTAGGTTGGATAAATATTTTGCGGTACCGGCGAGTACTGACGTTTTTCCTATACCTAAGAGACTTACTGAAATTGTTACTAAGGAGTGGGATAGACCCGGTGTGCCGTTCTCACCCCCTCCGATATTTAGAAAGATGTTTCCAATAGACGCCACCACACGGGACTTATGGCAAACGGTCCCTAAGGTGGAGGGAGCAGTTTCTACTTTAGCTAAGCGTACCACTATCCCGGTGGAGGATAGCTGTGCCTTTTCAGATCCAATGGATAAAAAGTTAAAGGGTTACCTTAAGAAAATGTTTGTTCAACAAGGTTTTATATTGCAACCTCTTGCATGCATTGCGCCTGTCACGGCTGCAGCAGCATTTTGGTTTGAGTCTCTGGAAGAGACACTTGAATCAGCTCCATTAGATGAGATTACACACAAGCTTAAAGCCCTTAAGTTAGCTAACTCATTTATTTCAGATGCCGTAGTACATTTAACTAAACTTACGGCTAAGAATTCCGGATTCGCCATTCAGGCACGCAGAGCACTGTGGCTAAAATCCTGGTCAGCTGACGTTACTTCTAAATCTAAATTGCTTAATATACCTTTCAAAGGGCAGACCTTATTCGGGCCCGGGTTGAAAGAAATTATCGCTGACATTACAGGAGGTAAAGGCCATGCCCTGCCTCAAGACAGAGCCAAACCTAAGGCTAGACAGTCTAATTTTCGTTCCTTTCGTAATTTCAAAGCAGGAGCAGCATCAACTTCCTCTGCACCAAAACAGGAAGGAGCTGTTGCTCGCTACAGACAAGGCTGGAGACCTAACCAGTCCTGGAACAAGGGCAAGCAGGCCAGGAAACCTGCTGCTGCCCCTAAGACAGCATGAATCGAGGGCTCCCGATCCGGGAACGGATCTAGTGGGGGGCAGACTTTCTCTCTTCGCCCAGGCTTGGGCAAGAGATGTCCAGGATCCCTGGGCGTTAGAGATCATATCTCAGGGATACCTTCTAGACTTCAAATTCTCTCCCCCAAGAGGGAGATTTCATCTGTCAAGGTTGTCAACAAACCAAATAAAGAAAGAGGCGTTTCTACGCTGCGTACAAGATCTTTTATTAATGGGAGTGATCCATCCGGTTCCGCGGTCGGAACAAGGACAAGGGTTTTACTCAAATCTGTTTGTGGTTCCCAAAAAAGAGGGAACTTTCAGGCCAATCTTGGATTTAAAGATTCTAAACAAATTCCTAAGAGTTCCATCGTTCAAAATGGAAACTATTCGGACAATTTTACCCATGATCCAAAAGGGTCAGTACATGACCACAGTGGATTTAAAGGATGCTTACCTTCACATACCGATTCACAAAGATCATTACCGGTATCTAAGGTTTGCCTTTCTAGACAGGCATTACCAGTTTGTAGCTCTTCCATTCGGATTGGCTACGGCTCCGAGAATCTTCACAAAGGTTCTGGGTGCTCTTCTGGCGGTACTAAGACCACGAGGAATTGCGGTAGCTCCGTACCTAGACGACATTCTGATACAAGCTTCAAGCTTTCAAACTGCCAAGTCTCATACAGAGTTAGTACTGGCATTTCTAAGGTCACATGGATGGAAGGTGAACGAAAAGAAGAGTTTTCTCTTTCCACTCACAAGAGTTCCCTTCTTGGGGACTCTTATAGATTCTGTAGAAATGAAGATTTACCTGACAGAAGACAGGTTAACAAAGCTTCAAAATGCATGCCGTGTCCTTCATTCCATTCAACACCCGTCAGTAGCTCAATGCATGGAGGTGATCGGCTTAATGGTAGCAGCAATGGACATAGTACCCTTTGCATGCCTACATCTCAGACCGCTGCAATTGTGCATGCTAAGTCAGTGGAATGGGGATTACTCAGACTTGTCCCCTACTCTGAATCTGGATCAAGAGACCAGAAATTCTCTTCTATGGTGGCTTTCTCGGCCACATCTGTCCAGGGGGATGCCATTCAGCAGGCCGGACTGGAAAATTGTAACAACAGACGCCAGCCTACTAGGTTGGGGCGCTGTCTGGAATTCTCTGAAGGCTCAGGGACAATGGAATCAGGAGGAGAGTCTCCTACCAATAAACATTCTGGAATTGAGAGCAGTTCTCAATGCCCTTCTGGCTTGGCCCCAGTTAACAACTCGGGGGTTCATCAGGTTTCAGTCGGACAACATCACGACTGTAGCTTACATCAACCATCAGGGAGGGACAAGAAGCTCCCTAGCAATGATGGAAGTATCAAAGATAATTCGCTGGGCAGAGTCTCACTCTTGCCACCTGTCAGCAATCCACATCCCGGGAGTGGAGAACTGGGAGGCGGATTTCTTAAGTCGTCAGACTTTTCATCCGGGGGAGTGGGAACTTCATCCGGAGGTCTTTGCCCAAATACTTCGACGTTGGGGCAAACCAGAGATAGATCTCATGGCGTCTCGACAGAACGCCAAGCTTCCTCGTTACGGGTCCAGATCCAGGGATCCGGGAGCGGTTCTGATAGATGCTTTGACAGCACCTTGGACCTTCGGGATGGCTTATGTGTTTCCACCCTTCCCGATGCTTCCTCGATTGATTGCCAGAATCAAACAGGAGAGAGCATCAGTGATTCTAATAGCGCCTGCATGGCCACGCAGGACTTGGTATGCAGATCTAGTGGACATGTCATCCTGTCCACCTTGGTCGCTACCTCTGAAACAGGACCTTCTGATCCAGGGTCCCTTCAAACATCAAAATCTAATTTCTCTGAAGCTGACTGCTTGGAAATTGAACGCTTGATTTTATCAAAACGTGGTTTTTCTGAGTCAGTTATTGATACCTTAATACAGGCTAGGAAGCCTGTTACCAGAAAGATTTACCATAAGATATGGCGCAAATACTTATATTGGTGCGAATCCAAGAGTTACTCATGGAGTAAGGTTAGGATTCCGAGGATATTGTCTTTTCTACAAGAAGGTTTAGAAAAGGGTTTATCCGCTAGTTCCTTAAAGGGACAGATTTCAGCTCTGTCCATTCTTTTACACAAACGTCTGTCAGAAGTTCCGGACGTTCAAGCTTTTTGTCAGGCTTTAGCTAGGATCAAGCCTGTGTTTAAAACTGTTGCTCCACCATGGAGTTTGAACTTAGTTCTTAATGTTTTACAGGGGGTTCCGTTTGAACCCCTTCATTCCATTGATATCAAGTTGTTATCTTGGAAAGTTCTGTTTTTAATGGCGATTTCCTCGGCTCGAAGAGTCTCTGAGTTATCTGCCTTACATTGTGATTCTCCTTATCTGATTTTTCATTCAGACAAGGTAGTTCTGCATACTAAACCTGGGTTCCTACCTAAGGTGGTCACTAACAGGAATATCAATCAAGAGATTGTGGTTCCATCTTTGTGTCCTAATCTTTCTTCGAAAAAGGAACGTCTGCTACACAATCTAGATGTAGTCCGTGCCCTGAAATTTTATCTACAGGCAACTAAGGATTTTCGACAAACGTCTTCCCTGTTTGTCGTTTATTCTGGTCAGAGGAGAGGTCAAAAAGCTTCGGCTACCTCTCTCTCCTTTTGGCTTCGTAGCATAATACGGTTAGCCTATGAGACTGCTGGACAGCAGCCTCCTGAAAGAATTACAGCACATTCTACTAGAGCTGTGGCTTCCACTTGGGCCTTTAAGAATGAGGCTTCTGTTGAACAGATTTGCAAGGCTGCAACTTGGTCTTCTCTTCATACTTTTTCCAAATTTTACAAATTTGACACTTTTGCTTCTTCGGAGGCTGTTTTTGGGAGAAAGGTTCTTCAGGCAGTGGTTCCTTCCGTATAAAGAGCCTGCCTGTCCCTCCCGTCATCCGTGTACTTTAGCTTTGGTATTGGTATCCCATAAGTAATGGATGATCCGTGGACTGGATACACTTAACAAGAGAAAACATAATTTATGCTTACCTGATAAATTTATTTCTCTTGTAGTGTATCCAGTCCACGGCCCGCCTTGTCACTTTAAGGCAGGTAATTTTTCCATTAAACTACAGTCACCACTGCACCCTATGGTTTTCGGTCGAATGACTGGTAATGGCAGTTAGGGGAGGAGCTATATAGCAGCTCTGCTGGGTGAATCCTCTTGCACTTCCTGTTGGGGAGGAGTTAATATCCCATAAGTAATGGATGATCCGTGGACTGGATACACTACAAGAGAAATAAATTTATCAGGTAAGCATAAATTATGTTTTACATTATACTGAGAACTCGCAATATACTGAGAACTCGCAATATTCATATTTACATCATACTGAGAACTCGCAATATTCATATTTACATGAAACTGAGAACTCGCAATATTCATATTTACATTATACTGAGAACTCGCAATCACAATATTCATATTTACATTATACTGAGAACTCGCAATATTCATATTTACATAATACTGAGAACTCGCAATCTCAATATTCATATTTACATTATACTGAGAACTCGCAATATTCATATTTACATTATACTGAGAACTTGCAATATACTGAGAACTCGCAATCGCACTATTCATATTTCATTATACTGAGAACTCGCAATATTCATATTTACATTATACTGAGAACTCGCAATCACAATATTCATATTTACATTATACTGAGAACTCGCAATATTCATATTTACATAATACTGAGAACTCGCAATCACAATATTCATATTTACATTATACTGAGAACTCGCAATCACAATATTCATATTTACATTATACTGAGAACTCGCAATATTCATATTTACATTATACTGAGAACTCGCAATGACAATATTCATATTTACATTATACTGAGAACTCGCAATATTCATATTTACATAATACTGAGAACTCGCAATCACAATATTCATATTTACATTATACTGAGAACTCGCAATCACAATATTCATATTTACATTATACTGAGAACTCGCAATATTCATATTTACATTATACTGAGAACTCGCAATGACAATATTCATATTTACATTATACTGAGAACTCGCAATATTCATATTTACATTATACTGAGAACTCGCAATCACAATATTCATATTTAAATTATACTGAGAACTCGGAATATTCATATTTACATTATACTGAGAACTCGCAATCGCAATATTCATATTAACATTATACTGAGAACTCGGAATATTCATATGTACATTATACTGAGAACTCGCAATTGTAATATTTACATTATACTGAGAACTCGCAATCGCAATATTCATATTGTCATTATACTGAGAACTCACAATATTCATATTTACATTATATTAAGAACTCACAATCGCAATATTCATATTGTCATTATACTGAGAACTCGCAATCGCAATATTCATATTAACATTATACTGAGAACTCGCAATATTCATATTTACATTATACTGAGAACTCGCAATCGCAATAACATAATTTATGTAAGAACTTACCTGATAAATTCATTTCTTTCATATTGGCAAGAGTCCATGAGCTAATGACGTATGGGATATACATTCCTACCAGGAGGGGCAAAGTTTCCCAAACCTCAAAATGCCTATAAATACACCCCTCACCACACCCACAATTCAGTTTAATGAATAGCCAAGAAGTGGGGTGATAAAGAAAGGAGTAAAAAGCATCAACAAAGGCATTTGGAAATAATTGGGCTTTATACAGAAAAATCATAACCACCATAAAAAGGATGGGCCTCATTGACTCTTGCCAATATGAAAGAAATGAATTTATCAGGTAAGTTCTTACATAAATTATGTTTTCTTTCATGTAATTGGCAAGAGTCCATGAGCTAGTGACGTATGGGATAGCAATACCCAAGATGTGGATCTCCACGCAAGAGTCACTAGAGAGGGAGGGATAAAATAAAAACAGCCATTTTTCACTGAAAAATTAATCCACAACCCAAAATATAAGTTTATTCTCATGAATGAAAAGAAAAAACTTAAAACATAAGCAGAAGAATCAAACTGAAACAGCTGCCTAAAAAACTTTTCTACCAAAAACTGCTTCTGAAGAAGCGAATACATCAAAACGGTAGAATTTAGTAAATGTATGCAAAGAAAACCAAGTTACGACTTTGGAAATCTGATCAACCGAAGTTTCATTCTTAAAAAGCCCATGAAGTGGAGACTGATCTAATAGAATGAGCTGTAGTTCTCTGAGGCGGGACTTAACCCAAACCCAAATAAGCTGAATGAATAAATAACTAAATAACTTTAACCACGAAGCCAAGGAAACAGCAGAAGCCTTTTGACCTTTCCTAGAACCAGAAAATATAACAAATAGACTAGAAGTCTTCCTGAAATCTTTAGTAGCTTCAACATAATATTTCAAACTCTTACCATATCCAAAGAATGTAATGATTTCTCCAAAGAATTCTTAGGATTAGAACACAAGGAAAGGACAACAATTACTCAATTAATGTTGTTTAGAATTTCACAACCTTAGGTAAGAATTTAAATGAAGTCCACAAAACCACCTAATCCTGATGAAACATCAGAAAAGGAGATTCACAAGAAATAGTAGATAATTCAGAAACTCTTCTAGCAGAAGAGATGGCCAAAAGGAACATTACTTTCCAAGAAAGTAGTTTAATGTCCAAAGAATACATAGGCTCAAATGCAGGTACCTGTAACACCTTCAAAATCAAATTAAGACTCCAAGGAGGAGATAATGAATTAATGACAGGCTTGATACAAACCAAAGCCTGTACAAAACAGTGAATACCAGGAAGCTTTAGCAATCTTTCTGTGAAATAAGACAGAAAGAGCAGAGATTTGTCCCTTCAAGAAACTTGCAGACAAACCTTATCCAAACCATCCTGAAGAAACTGCAAAATTCTAGGAATTCTAAAAGAATGTCAAACGAATTTATGAGAAGAACACCATGAATATAAGTCTACCAAACTCGATAATAAATCTTCCTACAAAAAGATTTACGCGCCTGTAACATAGTACTAATCACTGAGTCAGAGAAACCTTTGAAATCCTGGTGGAAAAACAGACCTTGAGACAGAAGATCCAACCTTAATAGAAGAGGCCAACGTTTGCAATTGGACATCCGAACAAGATCCACATAATAAAACGTGTGAGGCCATGCTGGAGCTACCAGCAATACAAATGACTGTTCCATGATGATTTTGGATATCACTCTTGGAAGGAGAACTTAGAGGCGGGAAAATATAAGCAGGTTGGCAACACCCAGGAAGTGTCAATGCATCCACTGCTTCCCCCTGAAGAACCCTGGACCTGGAAAGGGTACCTGGGAAGTCTCTTGTTTAGATGAGAAACCATCAGATCTATTTCTGGAAGTCCCCACATCTGAAAAATCTGAGAAAACACATCTGGATGGAGAGACCACTCCCCCGGATGTAAAGTCTGACGGCTGAGATAATCCGCTTCCCAATTGTCTATACCTGGGATATGTACCACAGAAATTAGACAAGAGCTGGATTCCGCCCAAGAAAGCATTCAAGATACTTCTTTCATAGCTTGAGGACTGTGAGTCCCACACTGATGATTGACATATGCCACAGCTGTGATATTGTCTGTCTGGGAACAAATGAACGGTTCTCTTCAACAGAGGCCAAGCCTGAAGAACACTGAAAATTGCATGGAGTTTCAAAATATTGATTGGTAATCTCGCCTCTTGAGATTTCCAAACCCCTTGTGCTGTTAGAGATCCCCAAACAGCTCCCCAACCTGAAAAGACTTGCATCTGTTGTGATCACAGTCCAGGTTGGATGAACCAAAGATGCCCCTAGAACTATGCAATGGTGATCTAACCACCAAGTCAGAGATAATCGAACATTGGGATTTAAAGATATTAATTGTGATATATTTGTATAATCCCAGCACCATTGATTCAGCATACAAAGCTGGAGAGGTCTCACATGAAAATGAGCAAAGGGAAGTACGTCCGATGCTGCAGTCATGAAACCTAAAACTTCCATACACATAGCTACTGAAGGAAATAATAGAGACTGAAGGTTCTGACAAGCTGAAACCAATTTAAATTGTCTCTTGTCTGTTAAAGACAGAGTCATGGATACTGAATCTATCTGGAAACCTAAAAAGGTGACCCTTGACTGAGGAATCGAGGAACTTTTTGGAAAATTGATCCTCCAACCATGTCTATGAAGAAACAGTAGTTAATTTGTGTGAGATTCTGCAGAACTTAAAGACTGAGCAAGTACCAAGATATCGTCCAAATAAGGAAACACTGCAACACCTCACTCTCTGATAACAGAGAGTAGGACACCGAGAATCTTGAAAAGATTCCTAGAGATGTCACTAGGCCAAAAAGAAAGAGCAACAAATTGGTAATGCTTTTCTAAAAAAGAGAATCTCAGAAACGGAAAGCAATCTGGATAAATCAAAATATGAAGATATGCATCCTGTAAGTCTATTGTGGGCACATAATGCCCTTGCTGAACAAAAGGCAGAATAGACCTTATAATCACCATTTTGAAAATTTGGTACTTATACATATTGATTCAAAATTTTTAGATCCAAAACTGATCTGAATGAATTTTCTTTCTTTGGGACAATGAATAGATTTGAATAAAACCCCAGACCCTGTTCGTGAAACGAAACTGGTATGATTACCCCAGATAACTCCAGGCCTGAAACACACTTCAGGAAGCCTGAGCTTACTGGGTTTGCTGGAAGTGTGAGAGAAAAAATCGTCTCACAAGCGGTCTTACTCTGAATCCTATTCTGTACCCCTGAAAGACAATACTCTGAATCCAATGATTTTGGACCGAATTGATCCAAACATCTTAGAAAAATCTTAATCTGCCCCAGCTGAGCTGGAATAATCTGCCCAGCTGAGCTGGAATAAGAGCCGCACCTTCATGCGGACTTGGGGGCTGTCAGGGTTTTTTCCCTGTTTTGTTAGCCATGTGCTGCTGGCAGCCATTTTACTCACCTCTCTTCCTGACTATGGTGCATTGTGGGGGATGCTGCTCAATTCCTGCACTTCCTTTTATGGCGAGACTGGTGTGCATCATCCATCTGAGACAGGATGCAGTCTCAGAATTGTGATGTCATCACTTATTATTTAAAGGGCCTCTGTTCAGTATGCTTTGCCTTTACGTTGTCTCAGACCTGTTTGTGAGAGTTCCTGCCTGATGTCCTTCCTGGTTCCTGATCCCTGGCTTGTTCCTGACTCTGCTGTTTTCCTTGTTCCTGATTCCGGCTCGTCTGACTATTCGCTTTGGCTCCTGACTCGGCTCGTCTGACTCCCAGCTCTGGTTTTGATTCCTGGCTTGTTATTTGACTTGTGGACTTTTTATTATTTTTTGCTATTAATAAAGGTGTGATTATTTTTGCACTTCTCATCTCAGTCTGATTCCTGGCACCCTCTCTCTTAAATGGCTTGGATTTATTTCAATTTGAAGAAGGCTTCCAATTGGAAACAGATTCCTTGGGGAAGAATTAGATTTCTGTTCCTTATTTAAGAACGAAAACGGTTAGACGCTTTAGATTTACCCTTCGATCTTAATCTTGATTAAAAAAAACTCCCTTCCCCCAGTGACAGTTGAAATTATTGAATCCAACTGTGAACCAAATAATGTATTACCTTGGAAGGGAAGAAATAGCAATCTCTGAGGCGGGGCGTAACCGTGCAGGCTCATGGTTGCATAGTGAAGAAGCTTGGTGGCCATTCCCTGCCTAATGGTCTAAAATATATCACATCTTGACCCAAATAGGCATCGGCATGTTAACTAAAGATCCTGTAACTATCATGGCTCTTATGTCAACGGAAAGAGCGAAACCGGGACAGTGTTACTTGCTTGTGAGATAGTACACTGAAGGTGGAGCAGACACCATCTTGCCTGTTTGTTCTGTATCGGCGTCGCAGCAACATATACAAGGCAGGCTGACTCTGTGACACTTGGACCCCATAACATACTGGGTGAGATATGCGAAAGTGTACCGCATCATTTATATGGAAGTGCAGGCAACAGGCCAGCTAAAATATAAGTTAAGTGAAACGGAGGCTGCAAACACGCTCCATATTTTCATACTGTTACCGCAGATCTCTGTTAAACACTACGCATCTAGTGCCACACAAAAGAGCTGATAGACTATAAAACAAGATATTCTTAAAAGTGTGCCTCAAATTAAGTTCAGGTCAGTTGATGCGGATAATAAATTCTAAACAGTCCCAAGATAAATATAACACTTGCTGAGCATTACATCAAGCTGTTTAAGATAAGACAGTGTTACCAGAACATTATTTTAGATTTGATATAAGTGGTTACAAAGGCGGTTTAAATAGTATTCTTCCCCTAATTGGGAAAAACTTGGACTCTGGGAATAAACATAAGTCTTAACGTTCAAGCACAAACTGGCAATATAATTACATAAGTTTTTCTCCACCATTGTGTTGCCTCTAAGATAGCTAACAACCACATGGCAACAAGGAAATCATTAAGATCCGGCAAAACATCAGAAAATACTACTACTGCAACAGTCAATTCCTTTTTTAAACCTAAGGAAAGAGACTCTAATAGCAACTCAAGTTTATCCACACAAGCTCCAATAATGGATCCCACAACATCTGAGGAAACTCATTCACTATCACAAGTTAAGCTGACGCAGATTCAGCAAAACATAGCATTATTACCTTCTAAAAATGATATTGCTGACCTGAAATCAAAAGCGAAATTTCATCCCTAAGAAAAGACATGTCTGATATGAACTCAAAAATTGAATACATTGAAGAGGGACAAGAACAATTAGAAACTCTGGTCAGCGAGAACACGCAACATTTGAATTGCCCGACCTCTTTGGTTCAGTCCCTACAACTAAGAGTCGAAGACCTTGATAACCGCGACCGCCGCAGTAACCTGAGGATAAGAGGCATACCTGAGGTGGTTACTCAAGATACCCTTATGGAATACCTAATACAGCTCTTTAATCATCTGGAACCCAATTTGGATCTTTCTGAAGCTTCAATTGAACGAGCCCATCGAGCCCTCAGGCCAAAACCTAACCCACCAAACCCACCTAGGGACGTTATTTTGAAGTTTTTTTAACTTCCAACAAAAAGAGGCCATATGGAAGCAGGCCAAAATCCATAGAGTAATAACACACCAGGGTCACAACCTTCAAATATATCAGGACCTATGTCCTGCAACCATTGAAAGAAGAAGATCCTTACGTTTTATCACAGCCACTTTGCAGGAACATAATATAAAATACAGGTGGAGCTTCCCTTTTAGCCTACTTATACATAAAGATGGCAAAACTTTCATTTACAAGGACATGGAGGACTTGGACACTGTAGCTAAAGGTCTCAACCTTACCTTTGAAAATCCCTCAATCCAAGGAAGAATAAGTCCTGGGAACTCACAAGCTCACCCACCTAAACCCCGAAGATCAATGTGGTCCAGGGTATCCAGAAATCGTACACAAGATGTTACACTCAAATGAACTCTTGTCATTTAACAAGGAAGTTTTATTCTTTTTTCTCTTTCAGACCTTATTCCAAGGTCCATGTATCAAAAACATACAGGTCGTATATGAATGTTTTACTTTTAGTTGTGTAATAACATACGCATGATGTGAATCTCAATTGGCTTATTACATTTAGGCCTAGATTTAGAGTTCGGCGGTAGCCGTCAAAACCAGCGTTAGAGGCTCCTAACGCTGGTTTTGGGCGCCCGCTGGTATTTGGAGTCAGTCAGGAAAGGGTCTAACGCTCACTTTTCAGCCGCGACTTTTCCATACCGCAGATCCCCCTACGCCATTTGCGTAGCCTATCTTTTCAATGGGATCTTTCTAACGCTGGTATTTAGAGTCGTTTCTGCAGTGAGCGTTAGAGCTCTAACGACAAGATTCCAGCCGCCTGAAAATAGCAGGAGTTAAGAGCTTTCTGGCTAACGCCGGTTTCTAAAGCTCTTAACTACTGTACCCTAAAGTACACTAACACCCATAAACTACCTATGTACCCCTAAACCGAGGTCCCCCCACATCGCCGCCACTCGATTAAAATTTTTAACCCCTAATCTGCCGACCGCCACCTACGTTATACTTATGTACCCCTAATCTGCTGCCCCTAACACCGCCGACCCCTGTATTATATCTATTAACCCCTAACTTGCCCCCCACAACGTCGCCGCAAGCTACTTAAAATAATTAACCCCTAATCTTCCGACCGCAAATCGCCGCCACCTACGTTATCCCTATGTACCCCTAATCTGCTACCCCTAACATCGCCGACCCCTATGTTATATTTATTAACCCCTAATCTGCCCCCCACAACGTCGCCGACACCTACCTACACTTATTAACCCCTAATCTGCCGAGCGGACCTGAGCGCTACTATAATAAAGTTATTAACCCCTAATCCGCCTCACTAACCCTATCATAAATAGTATTAACCCCTAATCTGCCCTCCCTAACATCGCCGACACCTAACTTCAATTATTAACCCCTAATCTGCCGACCGGAGCTCACCGCTATTCTAATAAATGTATTAACCCCTAAAGCTAAGTCTAACCCTAACACTAACACCCCCCTAAGTTAAATATAATTTTTATCTAACGAAATAAATTAACTCTTATTAAATAAATAATTCCTATTTAAAGCTAAATACTTACCTGTAAAATACATCCTAATATAGCTACAATATAAATTATAATTATATTATAGCTATTTTAGGATTAATATTTATTTTACAGGCAACTTTGTAATTATTTTAACCAGGTACAATAGCTATTAAATAGTTAAGAACTATTTAATAGTTACCTAGTTAAAATAATTACAAATTTACCTGTAAAATAAATCCTAACCTAAGATATAATTAAACCTAACACTACCCTATCAATAAAATAATTAAATAAACTACCTACAATTACCTACAATTAACCTAACACTACACTATCAATAAATTAATTAAACACAATTGCTACAAATAAATACAATTAAATAAACTATCTAAAGTACAAAAAATAAAAAAGAACTAAGTTACAGAAAATAATAAAATATTTACAAACATAAGAAAAATATTACAACAATTTTAAACTAATTACACCTACTCTAAGCCCCCTAATAAAATAACAAAGCCCCCCAAAATAAAAAATTCCCTACCCTATTCTAAAATACAAATATTACAAGCTCTTTTACCTTACCAGCCCTGAACAGGGCCCTTTGCGGGGCATGCCCCAAGAATTTCAGCTCTTTTGCCTGTAAAAAAAAACATACAATACCCCCCCCCCAACATTACAACCCACCACCCACATACCCCTAATCTAACCCAAACCCCCCTTAAATAAACCTAACACTACCCCCCTGATGATCTTCCTACCTTGTCTTCACCATGCCAGGTTCACCGATCCGTCCTGGCTCCAAGATCTTCATCCACCCCAAGCGGGGGCTAGACATCCACTGAAGAAGTCCAGAAGAGGGTCCAAAGTCTTCCTCCTATCCGGCAAGAAGAGGACATCCGGACCGGCAAACATCTTCTCCAAGCGGCATCTTCTATCTTCTTCCATCCGATGACGACCGGCTCCATCTTGAAGACGTCCAGCGCGGATCCATCCTCTTCTTCCGACGACTAGACGACGAATGACGGTTCCTTTAAGGGACGTCATCCAAGATGGCGTCCCTCGAATTCCGATTGGCTGATAGGATTCTATCAGCCAATCGGAATTAAGGTAGGAATTTTCTGATTGGCTGATGGAATCAGCCAATCAGAATCAAGTTCAATCCGATTGGCTGATCCAATCAGCCAATCAGATTGAGCTCGCATTCTATTGGCTGTTCCGATCAGCCAATAGAATGCGAGCTCAATCTGATTGGCTGATTGGATCAGCCAATCGGATTGAACTTGATTCTGATTGGCTGATTCCATCAGCCAATCAGAAAATTCCTACCTTAATTCCGATTGGCTGATAGAATCCTATCAGCCAATCGGAATTCGAGGGACGCCATCTTGGATGACGTCCCTTAAAGGAACCGTCATTCGTCGTCTAGTCGTCGGAAGAAGAGGATGGATCCGCGCTGGACGTCTTCAAGATGGAGCCGGTCGTCATCGGATGGAAGAAGATAGAAGATGCCGCTTGGAGAAGATGTTTGCCGGTCCGGATGTCCTCTTCTTGCCGGATAGGAGGAAGACTTTGGACCCTCTTCTGGACTTCTTCAGTGGATGTCTAGCCCCCGCTTGGGGTGGATGAAGATCTTGGAGCCAGGACGGATCGGTGAACCTGGCATGGTGAAGACAAGGTAGGAAGATCATCAGGGGGGTAGTGTTAGGTTTATTTAAGGGGGGTTTGGGTTAGATTAGGGGTATGTGGGTGGTGGGTTGTAATGTTGGGGGGGGGGTATTGTATGTTTTTTTTTACAGGCAAAAGAGCTGAAATTCTTGGGGCATGCCCCGCAAAGGGCCCTGTTCAGGGCTGGTAAGGTAAAAGAGCTTGTAATATTTGTATTTTAGAATAGGGTAGGGAATTTTTTATTTTGGGGGGCTTTGTTATTTTATTAGGGGGCTTAGAGTAGGTGTAATTAGTTTAAAATTGTTGTAATATTTTTCTTATGTTTGTAAATATTTTATTATTTTCTGTAACTTAGTTCTTTTTTATTTTTTGTACTTTAGATAGTTTATTTAATTGTATTTATTTGTAGCAATTGTGTTTAATTAATTTATTGATAGTGTAGTGTTAGGTTAATTGTAGGTAATTGTAGGTAGTTTATTTAATTATTTTATTGATAGGGTAGTGTTAGGTTTAATTATATCTTAGGTTAGGATTTATTTTACAGGTAAATTTGTAATTATTTTAACTAGGTAACTATTAAATAGTTCTTAACTATTTAATAGCTATTGTACCTGGTTAAAATAATTACAAAGTTGCCTGTAAAATAAATATTAATCCTAAAATAGCTATAATATAATTATAATTTATATTGTAGCTATATTAGGATGTATTTTACAGGTAAGTATTTAGCTTTAAATAGGAATTATTTATTTAATAAGAGTTAATTTATTTCGTTAGATAAAAATTATATTTAACTTAGGGGGGTGTTAGTGTTAGGGTTAGACTTAGCTTTAGGGGTTAATACATTTATTAGAATAGCGGTGAGCTCCGGTCGGCAGATTAGGGGTTAATAATTGAAGTTAGGTGTCGGCGATGTTAGGGAGGGCAGATTAGGGGTTAATACTATTTATGATAGGGTTAGTGAGGCGGATTAGGGGTTAATAACTTTATTATAGTAGCGCTCAGGTCCGCTCGGCAGATTAGGGGTTAATAAGTGTAGGTAGGTGTCGGCGACGTTGTGGGGGGCAGATTAGGGGTTAATAAATATAACATAGGGGTCGGCGATGTTAGGGGTAGCAGATTAGGGGTACATAGGGATAACGTAGGTGGCGGCGATTTGCGGTCGGAAGATTAGGGGTTAATTATTTTAAGTAGCTTGCGGCGACGTTGTGGGGGGCAAGTTAGGGGTTAATAGATATAATACAGGGGTCGGCGGTGTTAGGGGCAGCAGATTAGGGGTACATAGGGATAACGTAGGTGGCGGCGGTTTACGGAGCGGCAGATTAGGGGTTAAAAGTGTAATGCAGGGGTCAGCGATAGCGGGGGCGGCAGATTAGGGGTTAATAAGTGTAAGGTTAGGGGTGTTTAGACTCGGGGTACATGTTAGGGTGTTAGGTGCAGACGTAGGAAGTGTTTCCCCATAGGAAACAATGGGGCTGCGTTAGGAGCTGAACGCTGCTTTTTTGCAGGTGTTAGGTTTTTTTTCAGCTCAAACAGCCCCATTGTTTCCTATGGGAGAATCGTGCACGAGCACGTTTTTGATGCCGGCCGCGTCCGTAAGCAACTCTGGTATCGAGAGTTGCATTTGCGGTAAAAATGCTCTACGCTCCTTTTTTGGAGCCTAACGCAGCATTTGTTTGAACTCTCGATACCAGAGTTAAATTTATGGTGCGGCCAGAAAAAAACCCGCGGAGCGTTAACAGCCCTTTTACCGCCGAACTCTAAATCTAGGCCATAGTGTTTATAGCAGGTAAATGGACTTCAGTTAGCGTGTAAACCTACTGTACTTAATATTAGGCCACAATATAGTAAGGTATTCTATATTATAACCATATAGTTTGGCCTCACATATAGGTTGTAAGTCTTGCCTGTAAAGTATTCTTATATATATATTCTAATACAAGCAAATATATTTAAATGTGCCCACTTTGGAATTGAAGTTGAGTTATAAAAATGTTTAAGGCACATTTATAGAGACGAGCTGTTATTTGTATATTTCAGGTTAGGCCCCGATGGGCAGAGAAAATAATACAAATACTATGCATAGAGTTAAGTAAGCATTGATAGTTATGGCTTATTGAATTATAAATATATGTCTTATTGAAAGACCATTGGGGGGAATCGCTTCCTCACCAGAGTTACTATATTATCTTTGAAAATGTTTTGGTTTAAAATGTTTAAACTAAAATGTACTCTTCCTTTTCCACTTTCTTTTTCTTCACGCTGCAAAAATCAGTTTATATTACAGTCATTAGTAACACATACCAGTGCCTAGACATTAATCTTCACAAATGCCCTAATAGTCTCATGTCAAATTACAATGACTGACCACCTTCACAAAAAACTAACATCTAATATACTAAAGATCCAATCTAGCAATGCACGGGGTCTGAATATACCTGCAAAATGTTCACAGGCTTTGAGAGATTTCCATAGAAACAAATCTGATCTAATATTTATACAAGAATCCCATTTCCGCAGAGGAAAAGAACCAACCACATTTAACTCTAAGTTTGGTGTCTGTTATTATGCATCTCATACAAAATCTAAAAAGCATGGGGTAGGCATTCTGATTAAAAAGACCATCCCGTTTCAAGACATTAAGGTCGTAAGAGATAAACTAGGTAGATATATTATTGTGGTGGGACTACTATATGTTATCAACCGATAACCTTGGTCTCCTTTTATACCCCAAATACCAAACAATCAGCCTTTATTAAACAAGTAGCCAATCTCATTTTGGAACACCAAAAAGGAATTTTAATAATGTGTGGGGACTTGAACATGCCATTAAACCCGCTAATATATTGTTCGGCCACGCACTTGTCGATTCCCCAATCACAAATAACACAGACACTTAATATATTTAAAGAACTAACTGTACAAGACCTCTGGAGAACACATTATCCAGAAAAAGAGGACTACACTTTTTATTCTTTCCCATATACACAATACTCTCGTATAGATTATATACTTACGGATGTTACGGGTCTTTCACTGTTCACTTCCACTCATATTACTCCCATAACATGGTCGGATCATGCATCGGTCATTGGAGATTTCCGGTGGCCTTCTAAACCTATACACCACTATATCTGGAAGCTGGACGCCCAATTACTATCCGACCCTGTTATCATTCAACAACTCTCCAAATCTCTTCCGGAATACTTTACTAATAACAATATAGATGGGTTGCCTTCGTTGTCTCTATGGGAAGCCCATAAATGTGTGATACGAGGTGAAATTATGTCCATTAAGGCATCCATTATTAAACAACGGCGCAAACACTTTGCGAACATAATCAACAATTTAGAGTCTCTAGAAAGTCAACATAAATCACACCCCACAGACCATACCCTTTTACTAGCCATTCAAGACGAAAGAGTCAAATTAGCATCCCTTATAAATAAGGAACATAAAAGGCAAGCACTACGTCTTCAGCAATGGAACTATGAAGGGCAAAATAAACCAGGTAGATCCCTGGCAAGATACTTGAGGTTAAAGCAATAAAAAAAATTATATTCTTAGTATTAAAGATAAAAACAACAAGTTGCACTATTCCACACAAGCAATCACCAACATATTTCACAAATATTTCAAAAACTTATATAATTTAAATAGCGATCTTGACAATAGATCATACTTCCAGAAAAATAAAATAAAATAAATAAATGTATATTTAAAGTCACTTAATCTCCCGTTCCTATCAGAAGACCAGCAATCCCAATTAGAAGACCCCATATTGCTAGAGGAAATCAAGAAGGTGATTAAGGATCTCCCAGTGAATAAAGCACCTGGTCCTGATGGTTTCAGTAACCAATACTACAAAATATTTCAAGAAGATCTACTCCCCCATATCACCACATACTTTAATCATATCGATGAATCAAAACAATTCTCTCCCAGTTCCCTAGAAGCTCACATTATTCTCCTTCCCAAAACCAGAAAATCTTTAGATAACCCTTCACACTACAGACCCATCTCTTTAATAAATACAGATGTAAAAATATATGTGAAGGTTCTAGCTATTAGACTCAATACTGTCCTCCCAAACTTAATACATCAGGACCAGGTGGGATTTGTCTCCAAAAGGGAGGCAAAAGACAACACGGTCAGAGCCCTAAACTTAATTCAATATATGCAAGATAATGACATCCAAGGTATTCTATTATCAATGGATGCAGAAAAGGCCTTTGACCGTGTTGGCTGGGACTTCCTTAAGGCTACCCTTAAGATCATGGGCCTGGGACCCAAACTACTGGATAGAATCTTTGCACTATATACAAATCCCACTGCTAAATTAATGATTAACGGTACACTGTATAACCCATTTGAAATTAAAAATGGAACTCGCCAAGGATGCCCTCTATCTCCTCTTTTGTTTGTCTGCTTTATAGAAACCCTAGCTACTAAAATTAGACAGAACTCATTGGTCCAAGGTATTCGAATAGACTCGCAAACATACACTATATCGCTATTTGCGGACAACATCCTTTTCACTATATCAGATCCGTATCCTCAATTCCCCCCTTATTAAGTGAATTCGACAGATTTAAACTATTATCCAGTTTTGCAGTCAATACATCAAAGACCGAAGTTTTGAATGTAAACCTAGATGAACCGACTCTAATAAGAACTAAAACACTCATGCCCTTCACTTGGTGCTCTCACTCTCTACACTATCTAGGTATAGATTTAACCACCCAAATTGAGACTACATTCAAGTAAAACTACATTCCAATCCAAAAAACCATAGTAAGAGACCTTTCCTCATGGCTTTCCAAAAAGATATCTTGGTTGGGCAGAATAAAGATTCTGAAACTGAACATTTTCCCCAGGCTATTGTACATTATGCAAGCTCTTTCGATCCCAGTCCCCAAAAGTTATATCTCCACCATGCAGAAAGCTTTCAGCAATTACGTATGGTGTAGACGGCCTCCCAAGGAGGACTGGGCATACCCAACATAGAGAAATATCGCCAAGCCATATTCCTACAGAGGGTTGTGGATTGGTGCATACATTTTGAACATAAAAGATGGGTTCAGCTATAACACAGTCTGTCAGGAATACCACATCTAGGGAGGTTGTGCTGGAACCCGAACCTTTCGATCCCGAAATCTGATTTTGGTTCCTATCTGATATCAGAAACGTATAAAATATGGGATACCATATTAGTATCTAACTCATATATATCCTCAAAACCCTCCCCTTTAACCTCAATCATAGATAATGGACAATTCAGATTGGGAAAACATTCCCCAGAGGATCTCCCATTCTCTTTTTATAGGGATATTCCAATTCACTATATCTCATTATATGAAAAAATTCTACCACGCGAAGATTTAATAGACAACGGTTTTGCCTTATTTCGCAACTGGTTCCAATATACCAGGGTTCACTACTTCATAACACACCATAAGCAATATAGAAATATGCTCAGACCCCTGACCAACTATGAGCTCCTTTGTGTTAGGACTCCTCCAATAACGCATACTTTATCAATAATATATAAACTCTTAACTCAAAACCTCCCGGGTTACACTCCCACCTTCATCGAAAGTGGGAAGATGAACTAGGCATATTAATTCTACCTCAGGCTAGTTCCATAATATTCCAGAATGTCTCTAAATCCTCAATATCTCTTTCTATGCAGGAAATCAACATAAAGCTCTTACATAGATGGCATCTATCACCGGTTAAATTAAACCGTCTGTACAGTAATAAATCCAAGCGTTGTTGGAGATGCGGACATGGGCACGATAATCTAGCTCACATGTGGTGGTGGTGCAATGCAATCCAGAATTTCTGGAGAAGCATTGTTGGGGAAATAGAATCTATATTAGAAACTCAACTACCACTAGACCCAACAATCTGGTTATTAAATAGACCTCCCAAACTCAAACTTAAACACCGCATTAAATTATTTTATATAATGACCAATAGTGCAAGATATCTTTTAGCCAGAAATTGGAAGACAAAGGAGGCTCCCTCTCTACCTATGTGGCAGCTTAAAGTTACGGAGTTACTTAATATTGAGGAATACTACTACCTTAAAAATGCTAAAATGGACGTATTTGCGAAGATGACTAGTTTGTGGGAACGATACCTAAAGCATTGAGGAGTGGTTACATAGGGTGAGGTGGTCTAGAATAAAATTTAATACCCAAAACACATAACATTTCCTTTACGCATAGGCATAGATAACCATTAAAAGGTTATTGACGAACAAAATAAGACACATTGCAATATAAGGCAGCGTCTTTTATCTTAGCTTTCACTCTATTTCTTCCCTCCTTCTTTCCTCTCTTGCTATTTCCCTCTTTTCTAAGTATACACTCTATCAGCAGAGTTGAGGAGTTGTCTATCACCTCCACACAGTTTATTTACTTACTGTATATTCACTGTTTATGTATGATAAAAATGACGATTATTATTTTAGGAAGCTGCGACTTCCACTATGTATAAATATATTTTAAAAATAAAAACGGTATTTATAAAAAAAAAAAAAAAAAGAAATAGCAATCTCGACTTAGAAGTCATATCAGCATTCCAAGATTTAAGCCACAAAGCTCTTCTAGCTAAAATAGCTAAAGACCTAGATTTAACATCAATCTTGATAATATCAAAAAAGGCATCACAAATGAAATTATTAGCATGTTAATAATGCTAGACAAATAATGATCCGATACTTGTTGCGCTAATGTTTCCAACTAAAAGGTTGAAGCAGCTGCAACAATAGCCAAAGACATTGCAGGCCTAAGAAAACGACCTGAAAATAAATAAACTCTCCTTAGATAAGATACAAGTTTCCTATCTAAAGGATCTTAAAAGAAATACTATCTTCCATAGGAATAGTAGTACGTTTAGCAAGAGTAGAGAGAGACCCATCTTTGGGGATTTTTTCCCAAAACTCCAATCTTTGAAGACGCAACCTTGTGAAAGGACTCAGCGTCAACAAAGACGCCAGAAATGACGAATTTGCGTCATTGAACCTAACTTTGCGCCAAAAAATCTTGCCCCAAAAATGACCCATAATAGTTTGTCATTTTGCGTCCTCGCGAGCCTAATTCTGCCCGCAAATTTAAAATGTCAAATTGAAAAAAGACTATACCCCGGGTAAGAAATAAGATTTCCTAAAAAATGCATTTCCCAAATATGAAACTGACAGTCTGCAAAAGGAAATATACTGAAACCTGACTCATGGCAAATATAAGTACAATACATATATTTAGAACTTTATATTAATACATAAAGTGCAGAACCATAGCTGAGGTGTCTTAAGTAATAAAAACATACTTACCAAAAAGACACCCATCCACATATAGCAGATAGCCAAACCAGTACTGAAATGGTTATCAGTAGAGTTAATGGAATATGAGAGTATATCGTCCATCTGAAAAGGGAGGTAGGAGATTAATCTCTACGACCGATAACAGAGAACCTATGAAATAGATCTCCCGTGAGGAAAACCATTGCATTCAATAGGTGATACTCCCTTCAAATCCCTCTGACATTCACTGTACTCTGAGAGGAACCGGGCTTCAAAATGCTGAGAAGCGCATGTCAACGTAGAAATCTTATCACAAACTTACTTCACCACCTCCATAGGAGGCAAAGTTTGTAAAACTGAATTGTGGGTGTGGTGAGGGGTGTATTTATAGGCATTTTGAGGTTTGGGAAACTTTGCCCCTCCTGGTAGGTGTCAGGGTTTTTTCCTGACTTTTTTGCCATGTGCTGCTGGCCTGGCAGCCATTTTACTCACCTCTCTTCCTAAATATGGTGCATTGTGGGGGATGCTGCTCACTTCCTGCACTTCCTTTTATGGCCAGACTGGTTTACATCATCCATGTGAGACAGGATGCAGTCTCAGAATTGTGATGTCATCACTTATTATTTAAAGGGCCTCTGTTCAGTATGCTTTGCCCTTGCGTTGTCTCAGACCTGTTTGTGAGAGCTCCTGTGTATTACCTGGCTGTCTGATGTCCTTCCTGGTTCCTGATCTCTGGCTTGTTCCTGACTGTGCTGTTCTCCTTGTTCCTGATTCCGGCTCGTCTGACTACTCTCTTTGGCTCCTGACTCGGCTTGTCTGACTACCAGCTCTGGTTTTGATTCCTGGCTTGTTATTTGACTTGTGGACTTTTTATTATTTTTTGCTATTAATAAAGGTGTGATTATTTTTGCACTTCTCGTCTCAGTCTGATTCCTGGCACCCTGACATTACGCAAGGGCCATGAATCCTGATGGTGCTAATAATCCACCTTTACCTGCCATAATTTCCAGGATGGATGAACAGGATCACCGCTTGGATCAATTTGCACTAGCCCTGCAAACCCTGCTGACTCACACTGCACATTTGGACCAAAGTGTCCCTCAAGTTATGGCTGCTCCTGTTTCTGCTGCTGCACCTATGCCTACCAGGAGCATGTCCGGTTCTGCACCTCTACCTCAGCAATATGGAGGCGATCCTAATCAGTGCAGAGGGTTTTTGAACCAGGTGGGCATTTACTTTGAGATGTTACCTCAGGCGTTTCTCTCTGACAGAGCTAAGGTGGGATTTCTCATCTCGTTACTCTCTGACACAGCTCTTGCCTGGGCTAATCCCTTGTGGGAGACTAATAAACCTGTGATTTCAAATTACCCTGAATTTGTGGCCTCCTTTCGAAGGGTATTTGATGTTCCAGCTCGCTCCTCCTCTGCTGCTAAACTACTCATGTCCATTCAGCAAGGTACAAGATCTGTTGCTCAGTATGCCATTGAGTTCCGTACACTTGCAGCAGAGGTAGGCTGGAACAATGAAGCCCTTGTTGCCGCCTTCTTTCATGGGCTCTCTGATGCGATTAAAGACGAAGTTGCTGCCAGAGATTTACCAGAGGATCTCGAGGCATTGGTGTCTTTTTTGATCCTAATTGACATCAGACTAAGTGAGAGGCCTTCTTTTAAGGAGCGCTTGCGGAAGCCTCCTGTACCGTTGTCTCCTACGTGTTCGTTCCCACCCATGCCTCCCTCTCCTCCCATGCCTCCTGGTCCCGAGTCACCAGGTACTGCTGAGCCGATGCAGTTGGGATTCACACATCTCTCCACGGCGGAGAGGGCCTTTAGAAGGAGGGAGGGGCTCTGCCTCTATTGTGGGTTACAGGGCCACCTTTTGAAGTCTTGTCCTACACGGCCGGGAAACGCTCACACCTAAGGTCCTGTTGGGGGCAGACCTTAGGTGGTTTATCCTTGTCCCCGGAACCACTAAAGGAGGAACCTTTGGTCACGGTTGTCCTTTCCTGGGTGGACTCCTCCATAGTCACCCAGGCTCTTGTTGACTCCGGTGCTGCGGGCTATTTCATTGACAGTGCTTTTGTATCGAAGCACTCCATTCCTGTTTTGCCTCGGTCCGTTCCACTTGCTATTGAACCCATTGATGGCAGGCCCCTTCAGCCCGCACTCGTTACGAAACCGCTCCGTTGTCCATGGCTGTTGGGGCTCTCCATTTTGAAACCCTCCAGTTCCAGGGGATAAACTCTCCGCATTTTCCGGTTGTTCTGGGTTATCCCTGGCTCCAAAAGCACAATCCCAGTCTCGACTGGCACAGGTCCAAAATTTTGTCGTGTTCTCCGCAATGTATTTACACTTGTCTTCAGAAACCAGTTAAAGTATTGTGCACTTCTTCAGTATCTCAATTGCCAGAGGAGTACCGAGAGTTCCTAGACGTTTTTGACAAGGTGCGTGCCGGTACGTAGCCTCCTTACCGGTCTTACGATTGTGCCATAGACCTGCAACCCGGAGCCATTCCTCCTCGGGGCCGGGTTTACCCTCTGTCTGTTGCAGAGAATTGTGCTATGGAGGAGTATGTTTCCGATGCTCTGTCGCAGGGGATCATCCGCAAATCCTGCTCTCCTGCAGGGGCTGGCTTCTTCTTTGTGAAGAAAAAGGGTGGCGAGTTAAGACCATGCATCGATTATAGGAGTCTTAATCGTTTTACCATTAAGAATGCTTACCCTATTCCGCTCATTACAGAACTCTTTGACCGCCTCAAGGGAGCTACGGTCTTTATTAAGCTTGATTTGAGAGGAGCGTACAATCTCGTTAGGATCAAGGAGGGCCACGAATGGAAAACAGCATTTAACACCAGGAGCGGGCATTATGAGTATTTTGTAATGCCCTTTGGCCTATGTAATGCTCCTGCTGTTTTCCAGGAATTTATTAATGATGTCCTACGAGATATGTTGCAACAGTGTGTTGTGGTGTATTTAGACGACATCCTCATACACTCACCCACACTTGAGGCTCATTGTTCTGATGTTACACGGGTTCTTCAGAGACTACGTGAGAATGGCCTGTTTTGTAAACTTGAGAAATGTGAGTTCCATCAGACTCAAGTAACCTTCCTAGGTTATGTTATCTCAGTTTCAGGGTTCTCCATGGATCCTGACAAGTTATCTGCAGTTCTGCAGTGGCCTCGCCCAGTTGGTATTCGGTCTATTCAACGTTTTTTGGGGTTCGCCAATTACTATAGAAAGTTTATTAAAAACTTTTCTTCCTTGGTCAAACCTATCACAGACATGACCACAGACATGACCCGTAAAGAGAATGATCCACTCCATTGGTCACCTACTGCTATTAAGGCCTTTGATAGTCTTAAGACTGCCTTTGCTGCTGCTGCTCCAGTTCTGGTTCATCCTAACCCTGTCCTGCCTTTCGTTCTTGAGGACGATGCGTCTTAGACTGGAGTAGGTGCTCTCTTGTCTCAACGTCCTACACCTGACGGTTCCTTGCATCCGTGTGGTTTCTTCTCTAAGAAATTGTCTCCAGCGGAGTGCAATTATGAAATTGGCGACAGGGAAAGCAAAAGGTTTGTCACCCCGATAGGCCAGATGGGCGCTATTTTTGTCTCGGTTTAATTATGTGGTCTCCTACCTGCCTGGTAAGAATGTTAGGGCTGATGCCCTCTCTCGACAGATGACCTCTGTCCAAGGAGGAGTCTGTACCTACTCCAGTTATACCTCCTGACCATATTTTGGCTACCATACGTATTAATTTGACTTCTCCCTTGGGGGAGGAGATCCTGGCTGCACAAACCAATGCACTTCCTGAGAAACCTAGTGGTAAGTGTTTTGTTCCTGAGAATCTTCGAACTAAACTTTTGCACACTTACCACTATCCTAAAGCCACAGGTCACCCAGGCAAGAACCAAATTATTTGGTCTGTCACTCGACAATTCTGGTGGCCAGGTCTTCGTTCTGATGTTGCTGCGTATGTTGCCTCCTGCTCAGTTTGTGCACAGAATAAGACTCCTCGACGTCTTCTGTGGGACTTCTTCAATCTATTGCTAATTGTGAGCGTCCTTGGACCCATCTTTCCATGGACTTCATTGTCGAGCTCCCTGGCAATACTGTTATCCTTATGGTGGTTGACCGTTTTTCTAAAATGTCACATTGCATTCCCTTGAAGAAGTTGCCTACCGCTCAGGAGCTTGCTTCAATTTTTGCCTGTGAGGTCTTCCGTTTACATGGGTTACCCAAGGAGATAGTGTCGGACCAGGGTAGCCAGTTTGTCTCCAGATTTTGGCGTTCCTTTTGTGCTCAAATGGGGATCCAGCTCTCCTTCTCCTCGGCATATCACCCTCAATCCAATGGGGCTGCGGAACGGTCTAATCAAGCTCTGGAACAGTTCCTCCGTTGCTATGTCTCAGATCACCACAATAATTGGTCTGAACTGTTACCTTGGGGTTTCTCGTAATAGTGTTATTAATGCTTCCTCCAAGTTATCCCCGTTCATGGCGAATTATGGGTTTCAACCATCCTTGTTGCCCGATTCATTCATGTCTCAGGGTATTCTGGCTTTGGAGGAGCATCTCCGGCAACTCCGTTCCATGTGGGTGCAGATTCAGGATTGCCTTCATCGTTCTATGCAGCGCCAAAAGTTCCAGGCTGATCGTAGGCGTCTGCCTGCACCTTCCTACCAAGTTGGTGAGAGAGTTTGGCTGTCCTCCCGCAACTTGAACCTTCGTGTGCCTTCCAATAAACTGGCTCCCCGTTATGTTGGTCCTTTTCGAATACTCCGATGGGTCAATCCTGTGGCCTACACTCTTGACCTTCCTCCTGCAATGCGCATCTCCAATGTTTTTCATGTCTCCCTCTTGAAACCATTGGTTTGTAATCGGTTTACCACTGTGTTGCCTCGTCCCCGTCCTATCTTTGTTGACAACCATAAGGAGTATGAGGTCAGCAGCATTATTGACTCTCGTATGTCCAGGGGCCGCGTACAGTATTTGGTTCATTGGAGGGGCTACGGTCCAGAGGAGCGTTCATGGGTTCCCTCCTCTGATGTTCATGCTCCTGCCCTCCTCCGTGCCTTCCATGCCCGTTTCCCCAATAAGCCTTTTGTCCTCCCACGGGGGAGGGGTCGTTGAGGGGAGGGTACTGTCAGGGTTTTTTCCTGACTTGTTTGCCATGTGCTGCTGGCAGCCATTTTACTCACCTCTCTTCCTGACTATGGTGCATTGTGGGGGATGCTGCTCACTTCCTGCACTTCCTTTTATGGCCAGACTGGTTTATATCATCCATGTGAGACAGGATGCAGTCTCAGAATTGTGATGTCATCACTTATTATTTAAAGGGCCTCTGTTCAGTATGCTTTGCCCTTGCGTTGTCTCAGACCTGTTTGTGAGAGCTCCTGTGTATTACCTGGCTGTCTGACGTCCTTCCTGGTTCCTGATCCCTGGCTTGTTCCTGACTCTGCTGTTCTCCTTGTTCCTGATTCCTGACTACTCGCTTTGGCTCCTGACTCGGCTTGTCTGACTACCAGCTCTGGTTTTGATTCCTGGCTTGTTATTTGACTTGTGGACTTTTTATTATTTTTTGCTATTAATAAAGGTGTGATTATTTTTGCACTTCTCGTCTCAGTCTGATTCCTGGCACCCTGACAGTAGGATTGTATATCCCATACGTCACTAGCTTATGGACATTACATATTTACATTATACTGAGAACTCGCAATCGCAATATTCATATTTACATTATACTGAGAACTCGCAATATTCATATTTACATTATACTGAAAACTCGCAATCGCAATAATCATATTTACATTATACTGAGAACTCGTAATATTCATATTTACATTATACTGATAACTCGCAATCGCAATATTCATATTTACATTATACTGAGAACTCGCAATATTCATATTTACATTATACTGAGAACTCGCAATCGCAATATTCATATTTACATTATATTAAGAACACACATTCGTAATTGCAATATTCATATTTACATTATACTGAGAACTCACAATCGCAATATTCATATTTACATTATACTGAGAACTCGCAATATTCATATTTACATTATACTGAGAACTCGCAATCGCAATATTCATATTTACATTATACTGAGAACTTGCAATATTCATATTTACATTATACTGAGAACTCGCTATCGCAATATTCATATTTACATTATACTGAGAACTCGCTATCGCAATATTAATATTTACATTATACTGAGAACTCGCAATCACAATATTCATATATACATTATACTGAGAACTCGCAATATTCATATTTACATTATACTGAGAACTCGCAATCTCAATATTCATATTTACATTATACTGAGAACTCGCAATATTCATATTTACATAATACTGAGAACTCGCAATATTCATAGTTATATTATACTGAGAACTCGCTATCGCAATATTCATATTTACATTATACTGAGAACTCGCAATCACAATATTCATATTTACATTATACTGAGAACTCGCAATATTCATATTTACATTATACTGAGAACTCGCTATCGCAATATTCATATTTACATTATACTGAGAATTCGCAATATTCATATTTACATTATACTGAGAACTCGCAATCACAATATTCATATTTACATTATACTGAGAACTCGCAATATTCATATTTACATTATACTGAGAACTCGCAATATTCATATTTACAATATACTGAGAACTCGCAATCGCAATATTCATATTTACAATATATTGAGAGTGCACTATAGCAAAGTGTTCTATATTAATATATATCTATGTCCACATTTCTAGATGTATATTAATATTAAAGGGACATTTCAGTCAAAATATAAATGCACCTAGATGAATTACATCTTTGAATAGAAACATATTTGCAATATACATGTATTAGTAAAAATGCTTTAAGTAAAAGTTATCACTGTCTTATTGTTAGCATTTTTCTCTGCACTTGAGACATAGCTAGATATTCTTAGTACACCAACATTTTAAATACTGCAGTTGCTCAGAGTGCCAGTGGGGCTTCTATTATGTCGGCAATTAACAAATTAAGTCATTACCAGATGGTACAAGCACTTTAGGCTCTCTGAGTAAGTGCTGTGTTTAAAATGCTGGTGCACGGTGCATACTTAAATACACTTTTGAAACAGCTATAGCTTTTATTAGAAGCATGTTTGCTAATGCATGTATATTACAAAAATGCTTCTGTTCAAAACTGAAATGCATCCATGTGGATTCGAGTTTTGACAGGAATGTCCCTTTAATGTAGAACACATTTGCTAAAGTGCAATCACAATATTATAAGTAAAAGACGATCGCATTCTCACTATAATGTAAATATGAATATTACAAACGTGAAAGTGCGAACACAATATTGTGAAATGCGTATACTCACTATAATGTAAATATGAATATTACAAACGTGCGAATACAATATTGTGAAATGCGTATACTCACTATAATGTAAATATGAATTATGAGAATGCGCAATCACAATATTATAAGTAAAAGACGATTGCGTTCTCACTATAATGTAAATATGAATATTACAAACGTGAAAGTGCAAACACAATATTGTGAAATGCGTATACTCACTATAATGTAAATATGAATATTACAAACGTGCGAACACAATATTGTGAAATGCGTATACTCACTGTAATGTAAATATGAATATTACAAACGTGCGAACACAATATTGTGAAATGCGTATACTCACTATAATGTAAATATGAATATTACAAACGTGCGAATACAATATTGTGAAATGCGTATACTCACTATAATGTAAATATGAATTATGAGAATGCGCAATCACAATATTATAAGTAAAAGACGATTGCGTTCTCACTATAATGTAAATATGAATATTACAAACGTGAAAGTGCAAACACAATATTGTGAAATGCGTATACTCACTATAATGTAAATATGAATATTACAAACGTGCGAACACAATATTGTGAAATGCGTATACTCACTGTAATGTAAATATGAATATTACAAACGTGCGAACACAATATTGTGAAATGCGTATACTCACTATAATGTAAATATGAATATTACAAACGTGCGAACACAATATTGTGAAATGCGTATACTCACTATAATGTAAATATGAATAATGAGAATGCACAATCACAATATTAAAGCCTAAGGACACATTAGAAGATTAGTACAATCACGCTTACAGTTACATACATAGTCTGACATTATACTATACAATGTATACATATGTCATATACGCACATCCCCCAGCCCCTATAGGTGTATTACTGATATTGTATTGTAAGACTGGGGGTTGAGTCTCTGCTGACACATGTAAGTTGTGTTGTCATACAGTGCTGTGTAAAGGGATCATTTACATTACACCTTTGATATATCGCCGGTATGAGAGCAGCATCGCCATCCACTGAACTGTATGTTAAGACGCCTCTCAGTGATGCTGCCTTTAAACAGTACTGTCAGCCCTTTTTAATATTTTGCCGGCTTTCTCTACGTGACTGATTCCTTTTGAATATCTCGCTGCCTCTGAGCACTTTTTATCACAGCAGCACAGGAAAACAAAGCTCTGACACATTTACTTTTAAATGGAAAAGAGAACTTGTTTGAGTATTATGTGACTTAAAGGGACATGAAACCCAAAATGTTTCATTCATGATTCAGACAGAGCATACAATTTTAACCCCTTAACGACCAAGGACGCACGCCACACGTCCTCAAAAAAAATACAGTTAATGACCGAGGACGTGTGGCGTACGTCCTTGGTCTGGAAAGCAGCTGGAAGCGATCCTGCTCGCTTCCAGCTGCTTTCCGGTTATTGCAGTGATGCCTCGATATGGAGGCATCCTGCAATAACCCCCCTTGGCCATCTGATGCAGAGAGAGCCACTCTGTGGCCCTCTCTGCACCGGACATCGATGGCCGGTATCGTTGGTGGGTGGGAGCTTACGTGGGAGGCGGGTGGGCGGCCATCGATGCTCTGTATGCAGAGGAGGGGGGCGGGATCGGGGGCGGGAGCCTCGGGGGCGCGCACGGGAGTGCGCGCGTGCACGGGGGTGGTGGGTGGGAGCGGGTGGGAACCGCTACACTACAGAAAAACAAAGTTCAAAGTAAATAAAACTAATAAAGTTTAAATACTAAAATTATAATCTAAGGGATCTGGAAGGGGTTGGGGGTTGGTCTTGGTGGGGGGGGAAAGCTACACTACAGAAAAGGGCTTTTTTTTTTAAAAAAATAAGGCACATTTTTTGCAAAACTGGGTACTGGCAGACAGCTGCCAGTACCCAAGATGGCGCCCATTAAGGCAGAGGGGAAGGGTTAGAGAGCTGTTAGGTGGGGGATCAGTGAGGTTGGGGTCTAAGGGGGCATCATACACATCAGCATATGTAAATATGCTTTTTTTTTTTATTTTTTTAAAAAGGGCCAAATACCTTAAGATGGCGGGGACAATTGTGGGGTGGGGGAGGGAAGAGAGCTGTTTGGGAGGGATCAGGGGGTCTGATGTTTCAGGTGGGAGGCTGAGCTCTACACTAAAGATAAAATTAACCCTGCAAGCTCCCTACAAGCTACATAATTAACCCCTTCACTGCTAGCCATAATACACGTGTGATGCGCAGCGGCATTTAGAGGCCTTCTAATTACCAAAAAGCAATGCCAAAGCCATATATGTCTGCTATTTCTGAACAAAGGGGATCCCAGAGAAGCATTTACAACCATTTGTGCCATAATTGCACAAGCTGTTTGTAAATAATTTCAGTGATAAACTTAAAATTGAGAAAAATTTAACTTTTTTTTTAATTTGATCGCATTTGGCGGTGAAATGGTGGCATAAAATATACCAAAATTGGCCTAGATCAATACTTGGGGTTGTCTACTACACTACACTAAAGCTAAAACTATCCCAAAAAGCTCCCTACATGCTCCCTAATTAACCCCTTCACTGCTGGGCATAATACACGTGTGGTGCGCAGTGGCATTTAGCGGCCTTCTAATTACCAAAAAGTAACGCCAAAGTCATATATGTCTGCTATTTCTGAACAAAGGGGATCCCAGAGAAGAATTTACAACCATTTATGCCATAATTGCACAAGCTGTTTGTAAATAATTTAAGTTAGAAACCAAAAGTTTGTGAAAAAATTTGTGAAAAGTGAACAATTTTTTGTATTTGATTGCATTTGGCGGTGAAATGGTGGCATGAAATATACCAAAATGGGCCTAGATCAATACTTTGGGTTGTCTACTAAAAAAAAATATATACATGTCAAGGGTTATTCAGGGATTCCTGAAAGATATCAGTGTTCTAATGTAACTAGCGCTAATTTTGAAAAGAAATGGTTTGGAAATAGCAAAGTGCTACTTGTATTTATGGCCCTATAGTTTACAAAAAAAGCAAAGAACATGTAAACATTGGGTATTTCTAAAATCAGGACAAAATTTAGAAACTATTTAGCATGGGTGTTTTTTGTGGTTGTAGATGTGTAACAGATTTTGGGGGTCAAAGTTAGAAAAAGTGTGTTTTTTTCCATTTTTTCCTCATATTTTATAATTTTTTTTTTATAGTAAATTATAAGATATGATGAAAATAATGGTATCTTTAGAAAGTCCATTTAATGGCGAGAAAAACGGTATATAATATGTGTGGGTACAGTAAATGAGAAAGAGGAAAATTACAGCTAAACACAAACACCGCAAAAATGTAAAAATAGCCTTGGTCCCAAACGGACAGAAAATGGAAAAGTGCTGTGGTCATTAAGGGGTTAAACAACTTTCCAATATACGTCTATAATTTAATTTGCTTCCTTCTCTTGCAGCAGAGAACCTAGATTCTAGCTGTTGATTGGTGGCTGCATATATATATTGATTGTGATTGGCTCACCAATGTATTCAGTTAGAAACCATTAGTGCATTGCTGCTCCTTCAACAAATTACACCAAGAAAATGAAACAAATTATATCATAGAAGTAAATTAGAAAGTTGTTTAAAATGTTATTCTCTATCTGAATCATGAAAGAATTTTTTTGGGTTTCATGTCCCTTTAAAGGCACTAAATATCAGAAGGATATAAGCCTATTTATGTTATATATATATATATATATATATATATATATATATATATATATATATATATATATATATATATATATATGTATATATATATATAAAAAGAATGTTATGTCCCTTTAAATATTGTAATTTGTGTTAGCTGAGGGTGGGCACATGGCAGCAGAGGAAGTGGGGAGTTAAAGAATATGTGAGTGAGGCAGACAGCAGGTTTACCAGTGAGGCAGACAGCAGGTTTACAAGTGAGGCAGACAGCAGGTTTACAAGTGAGGCAGACAGCAGGTTTACAAGTGAGGCAGACAGCAGGTTTACAAGTGAGGCAGACAGCAGGTTTACAAGTGAGGCAGACAGCAGATTTAGAAATGTGAGACAGACAGCAGGTTTACCAGTGAGGTAGACAGCAGGTCTACAAGTGAGGCAGACAGCAGTTTACGAGTGAGGCAGACAGTAGGTGATGAGGGAGTCGGACAGCAGGTGATGAGGGAGTCAGACAGCAGGTGATGAGGGAGTCAGACAGCAGGTGATGAGGGAGTCAGACAGCAGGTGATGAGGGAGTCAGACAGCAGGTGATGAGGGAGGCAGACAGCAGGTGATGAGGGAGGCAGACAGCAGGTGATGAGGGAGGCAGACAGCAGGTGATGAGGGAGGCAGACAGCAGGTGATGAGGGAGTCAGACAGCAGGTGATGAGGGAGGCAGACAGCAGGTGATGAGGGAGGCAGACAGCAGGTGATGAGGGAGTCAGACAGCAGGTGATGAGGGAGTCAGACAGCAGGTGATGAGGGAGGCAGACAGCAGGTGATGAGGGAGGCAGACAAACAGATGATGAGGGAGGCAGACAGCAGGTGATGAGGGAGGCAGACAGCAGGTGATGAGGGAGGCAGACAGCAGGTGATGAGGGAGGCAGACAGCAGGTGATGAGGGAGGCAGACAGCAGGTGATGAGGGAGGCAGACAGCAGGTGATGAGGGAGGCAGACAGCAGGTGATGAGGGAGGCAGACAGCAGGTGATGAGGGAGGCAGACAGCAGGTGATGAGGGAGGCAGACAGGTGATGAGGGAGGCAGACAGGTGGTGATGAGGGAGACAGTCAACCTCACTGTATCTATGCGAGTGTGTGTTTGTATGTGAGTGTTTGTATCTAACTCGCTGCTCTGACAAGGGGCCAATAAAATTATTTTTCAGTGATTTCTGTGAGATAGTTGTTTCCCAAGAGAATTTTATCAATCTGCACCACTGTTATGACATTTATCATGTGGCTGCTCAAGTTATATACCCCAATCCTAAATGGGATCACGTGACCTGTATTACCCAGAATGCTCAGTTACTCCTTTACAGACAGCCGAATGCAATGCAGGCACTTGAGTGAGCTGGGGACCCTATGTACCTCCAGCCATTACCTGATCACCCAGATCTGCCAGCTCATTCCTATTTACATACCCAGTGCTGTACGCAGAGCAAAGAGATGGAAAAGGAGTAACAATATGCAGCAGAAGATATGTCCCTTACCAGTGCCCCCAGCACTTTTATATTTCACTTTGTGTTCGACCTTTTGCACATTCATTTTATGCTCTTGAACCTCCCCGTTGTCTGTGCTCCGCATTGCGCGGGTATGTTATACGAGATGTCACCAGTGTTGGCCCGAGCAGATGACAATTCTAAGGAAATACCTTCATATACATAGTTAAATACCACACTCACTACTTGTCTCCTGACCCACAGGGTAACACTCGCCAGCGCCGTGTGTCTAGGATGGTGGAAGAGGTGCAGAGTATCATGCAGCGGCTCACTTCTGAGATCAGCATTAAAGATTCCAGATTTCAGAGCATCTGTAAAGGAGGCATTTATAGTGACAACCTGAAGGTAAGTGGGATGACAGCAGGTGGGGGGAATACCAAACCAAACTGCCACGTTACTGCACTGTATATTCATTATATGTTTTGCATTATTTTACTGTAAATTGCAAAGTGACTCTGATTGGACAATAATCCCACCCTTGCTGTAGACTGACTCTGATCTAAAAATAATACTGTCCTTGCTGCAGACTGACTCTGATCTGACAATAATCCTGCCCTTGCTGCAGACTGACTCTGATCTGACAATAATCCTGCCCTTGCTGCAGACTGACTCTGATCTGACAATAATCCTGCCCTTGCTGCAGACTGACTCTGATCTGACAATAATCCTGCCCTTGCTGCAGACTGACTCTGATCTGACAATAATCCTGCCCTTGCTGCAGACTAACTCTGATCTGACAATAATCCTGCCCTTGCTGCAGACTGACTCTGATTTGACAATAATCCTGCCCTTGCTGCAGACTGACTCTGATCTGACAATAGTTCTGCCTTTGCTGCAGACAGACTCTGATCTGACAATAATCCCACCCTTGCTGCAGACTAACTCTGATCTGACAATAATCCCGCCCTTGCTGCAGACTAACTATGATCTGACAATAATCCCACCCTTGCTGCAGACTGACTCTGATCTGACAATAATCCTGCCCTTGCTGCAGACTGACTCTGATCTGACTATAGTTCTGCCTTTGCTGCAGACAAAGGCCCCTATTTAAGAAAGTCTGGCGGACCTGATCCGACAGTGCGGATCAGGTCCACCAGACTTCGCTGAATGCGGCGAGCAATACGCTCGCCGTATTCAGCATTGCACCAGCAGCTCACAAGAGCTGCTGGTGCAATGCCGCACCCTGCAGACTCGCGGCCAATGGGCCGCCAGCAGGGAGGTGTCAATCAACCCGATCGTACTCGATCAGGTTGATTTCCGGCGATGTCTGTCCGCCTGCTCAGAGCAGGCGGACAGGTTATGGAGCAGCGGTCTTTGTGACCGCTGCTTCATAACTGCTGTTTCCGGTAAACCTGCAGGCTCGCCAGAAACACGTGGGCATCAAGCTCCATTCGGAGCTTGATAGATAGACCCCAGACTCTGATCTGACAATAATCCCACCCTTGCTGCAGACTAACTCTGATCTGAAAATAATCCCACCCTTGCTGCAGACTGACTCTGATCCGACAATAATCCCACCCTTGCTGCAGACTGACTCTGATCTGACAATAATCCCGCCCTTGCTTCAGACTAATTCTGATCTGACATTAATCCTGTCCTTGCTGCAGACTGACTCTGATCTGACAATAGTTCTGCCTTTGCTGCAGACAGACTCTGATCTGACAATAATCCTGCCCTTGCTGCAGACTAACTCTGATCTGAAAATAATCCCACCCTTGCTGCAGACTGACTCCGATCTGACAATAATCCCACCTTTGCTGCAGACTGACTCTGATCTGACAATAATCCCGCCCTTGCTGCAGACTGACTCTGATCTGACAATAATCCCACCCTTGCTGCAGACTGACTCTGATCTGACAATAATCCCGCCCTTGCTGCAGACTGACTCTGATCTGACAATAATCCTGCCCTTGCTGCAGACTGACTCTGATCTGACAATAATCCTGCCCTTGCTGCAGACTGACTCTGATCTGACAATAATCCTGCCCTTGCTGCAGACTGACTCTGATCTGACAATAATCCTGCCCTTGCTGCAGACTGACTCTGATCTGACAATAATCCCACCCTTGCTGCAGACTGACTCTGATCTGATAATAATCCTGCCCTTGCTGCAGACTGACTCTGATCTGACAATAATCCCATCCTTGCTGCAGACTGACTCTGATCTGACAATAATCCTGCCCTTGCTGCAGACTGACTCTGATCTGACAATAATCCCCTGCTGCAGACTGACTCAGATTTTGGCAATCCTCCTGCCCTTGCTACACACTTGCAGCTTTCATTAGATGAAGGGATATATTGGCACAATTTGTTTTCTTTCTTTATCTTTTGCTGCCTGCTGGCCAGGACCAGCCAGAATTGCTGGCACATTGGATGGTGCTCCTCAGGGGAAGGCGCACACTACACCCTGGTATACAGGTACTAAAAAAGCTCATGCATGCGCCCCCTCTACCTCCCCTTTACATAATTACCAGGGCCCTCACAGTGTCTGTAGGTGGTGTGTTATTAGTCTCATTAGATGTTGTCCCCTCACCAGCATTGATTTTGCCATAAGTTTGTGAGCAGAATAAAAACTTTACTCACCATTGTCATTTTGACATCACAAACATTTCTCATATCTGCATGTTAACGGTAATTCCTGTGAAGCATCTGCTCATGTAGAACATTGTCCTGTTTAATCTTTGAGGAGCTAAATAGATTAAAGATTATATTAGGGTTTAAAAAACATTTATTTCATACAGGTGATGTGAGTCCACGATCCATTAGTCTTGGGAATTAGTCTTCCCTGACACTAGGAGGAGACAAAGATCCCCAAACCCCATGAACTCTATAAAACCCCTCTTACCTCATGTCACCTCATCTTGTCTGTGTCTCTGCTGGAGGAAGGTGAAGAATGAAGATGTGCATGTGATTCTTCAGTGAGAGGCCCATTTCCCCTCTAAATGCAGTGCCTTGTCAGAGCCTCTATGGAGTATGGTTTGTGTCTCATTTTTCATCTCATGGGTATTTAGTCACAAGCCTTCCACAGATGTTGCAGGAACATGTCCTTTGCCTCCTCCTGCTGGTTCTCTAGTATACTTATATTTCATATACTCTGTTGATATATTTCAGCACTAGTTTGGCTTTCTACTGGTTTTACCAGTAGATGAGTGTCTTGGTCTCTGTCTTGGTGTCTGGTTCATCACCTTATTATGCAGGGGACTTATTTTGCCCATCCTACTTGGACTGTGATCACTACAGATGCATGTTGTATTTCAGGTTGGGGAGCTGTCTGGGGTCTGTGAAGGCACAAGGGGTTTGAGCTCCTCGGGAGGTGAGGTTGCCAATTAATATTCTACAACTCTGTGCTATTTTTAGAGCCCTTCAGAGTTGGCCTCAGTTGAAAAGGTACTCTTATTTCTGTTTTCAGTCAGACAATGACATAGCAGTGGCTTATATTATTCATCAAGGGGGAACTTGCAGTTCTCTAGCCATGAGGGAAGTGTCTCAAATTCTCTCATGGGCAGATGCCAATCTTTGTCTGATTTCTGCTGTTTATATTCCTGGAGTGAACAACTTGGAAGCATATTTTCTCAGTCATCAGTCTCTGTATCCAGGGAAATGGTCTCTCCATCAGGATGTTTTCAGTCAGATTGTGGATCTTTTATGGCTCCCAGAGATAGATCGAATGGGCTCTCAGTTGAATCACAAACTTCTCAGGTACTGTGCGAGGTCTAGGTGTCACAAACCAAGCTTCCAGACTAAAAAGATAAGGTCTGGGAAGCATTCTGCTCGAAGGGGCTGTGTGGGGATTGGAACCTGTGGCTCTCTGCTTACTACACTGTTTGGTTATGTGTTGAGCTACAGTCAGTTCTAGCAGTTGTGAAATTCAAATGCAATAGCATGCAACTTAAAAGATCTGTCAAATGTGTATTTGTCTAATTGTATTTTCATCTGTGCAAACAGTTGCACTTGATTTTGAATATACTCAGAGCCGATCCTGTGCAAAACCTCCCTATTTAAGGCTTGCTGTTAGGCTGCATATGGTCTTCACATTGTTTCTGTTTTGTCACAAGCCAGAACCTGTTTCCTGTACATATTTGGAGGAAGACTTCACCTTTGCACCTGTTTACAAGTTTGTTTCCTGCCTTGTGCAATGCCTGCACTTCAGTTATTATCAGGAGAAAGACTTTACCTTTAAACCTGCTACCTGTTTACAATGTTGTTTCCTGCCTTGTGTAAATCCTGCACTTCAGTTATTACCAGGAGAAAGACTTTACCTTTAAACCTGCTACCTGTTTACAAGTTTGTTCCCTGCCTTGTGCAAATCCTGCACTTCAGTTATTACCAGGAGAAAGACTTTACCTTTAAACCTGCTACCTGTTTACAAGTTTGTTTCCTGCCTTGTGCAAATCCTGCACTTCAGTTATTACCAGGAGAAAGACTTTACCTTTAAACCTGCTACCTTTTTTACAAGGATTTCCTGCTTTGTGCAATTCCTGAACTTCAGTTATTACCACGAGAAAGACTTTACCTTTAAACCTGCTACCTGTTTACAAGTTTGTTTCCTTCTTTGTACAATTCCTGCACTTCATTTATTACCAGGAGAAAGACTTTAGATTTAAACCTGCTACCTGTTTACAAGTTTGTTTCCTGCTTTGTGCAATTCCTGAACTTCAGTTATTACCAGGAGAAAGACTTTACCTTTAAACCTGCTACCTGTTTACAAGTATGTTTCCTGTCTTGTGCAAATCCTGCACTTCAGTTATTACCAGGAGAAAGACTTTACCTTTAAACCTGCTACCTGTTTACACGTTTGTTTCCTGCTTTGTACAAATCCTGCACTTCAGTTATTACCGGGACAAAGACTTTCCTTTTGAATCTGCATCTGTGCTTACTTGTTTGTTCCTTTCCACTCCTGGCGTATGTGGACATTACATACCTGAATAGTATATATTTAAAATACCTCATCGAATGGATGAATGCTAGCTGTCTCAAAGTGAACCCGGACAAAACAGAGTTACTCTTGGTGAGGGGACCCCGAGCATCAAAAATATCCCACGATCACCCAACTGGCCTGGAGCTTGGAGGCTCTGAACTCGTTAGTTCAGCAAAGGTACGAAACCTCAGAGTGCTGATCGACGCTGGACTTTCTTTTAAACAGCAGATTTCCTCCGTAATAAAATCTGCCTACTTTCATCTGAAAAACATAGCCAGGATACAACACTTAATTCCCCCGGATGATATGCCAACATCCATGCATTTGTATCCTCTAGGCTAGATTACTGCAATGCACTTTACTTGGGCATCCCAAAAAAAGAACTCCATCGCCTTCAGACAGTACAAAACTCAGCAGCCAGACTATTGACCAATCAAACTCGCTCCTGCCACATAACACCTGTTCTCCACTCCCTGCATTGGCTTCCAATTAAATGGCAAACATATTTTAAAATTGGCCTGCTGACTTTCAAAGCCTTAAACAACCAAGGCCCACACTACCTGAAAGAGCTCCTGACACCCTACATACCATCCCGTTCACTTAGGTCAGCCAACACATCCCTCCTCTCAGTGCCAAGAATAAGGATAAACGCAGGCTCCAGAGCATTCTGCCACGCTGCCCCTACTTTCTGGAATTCTTTACCGTGCGCAATCAGAGAGGCACCATCCTTACAGACTTTTAAAAAAAAGCTAAAGACCCACCTCTTCCCTCAGGCATTCAGTCCGTTTATCTGACCTTCAGAAACTCCTAACTTTTATGTCTTATGTTGGTATATTTGTAAAGTGCTTCTCACAGGGAGAAAAGCGCTATATAAATCGCAAATTATTATTATTATTAATTATTATTATTTGCTTAAAGTATTTTGTTATTTAAATAAATCTGATATCTTTTCAGTCTGTATGGCTTCTACTAATCTTCATTTAAAGCAACTGTTCCAGACAATGAGGCTCTCACAGAATATCCTGAGACAGAACATGACCTTAGGGATCCTCGTGTGCAGTTTGTGGATGTTCTAGTAGCTCCTTGGTGCCTATGTGTTTCCTTCACTGGTTCTTCTTTCCAGAGTAATTTCCAAGATCAGGCAAGAGGAATTATCAGTAATTCTGATTTCTCCAGCTTGGCCTCGCAAGGGCCTAGATTTAGAGTTCGGCGGTAAAAGGGCTGTTAACGCTCCGCGGGTTTTTTTCTGGCCGCACCATAAATTTAACTCTGGTATCGAGAGTTTAATCAAATGCTGCGTTAGGCTCCAAAAAAGGAGCGTAGAGCATATTTACCGCAAATGCAACTCTCGATACCAGAGTTGCTTACGGACGCGGCCGGCCTCAAAAACGTGCTCGTGCACGATTCTCCCATAGGAAACAATGGGGCAGTTTGAGCTGAAAAAAAACCTAACACCTGCAAAAAAGCAGCGTTCAGCTCTTAACGCAGCCCCATTGTTTCCTATGGGGAAACACTTCCTACGTCTGCACCTAACACTCTAACATGTACCCCGAGTCTAAACACCCCTAACCTTACACTTATTAACCCCTAATCTGCCGCCCCCGCTATCGCTGACCCCTGCATTACACTTTTAACCCCTAATCTGCCGCTCCGTAAACCGCCGCCACCTACGTTATCCCTATGTACCCCTAATCTGCTGCCCTAACATCGCCGACCCCTATATTATATTTATTAACCCCTAATCTGCCCCCCACAACGTCGCCGACACCTGCCTACACTTATTAACCCCTAATCTGCCGAGCGGACCTGAGCGCTACTATAATAAAGTTATTAACCCCTAATCCGCCTCACTAACCCTATCATAAATAGTATTAACCCCTAATCTGCCCTCCCTAACATCGCCGACACCTACCTTCAATTATTAACCCCTAATCTGCCGACCGGAGCTCACCGCTATTCTAATAAATGTATTAACCCCTAAAGCTAAGTCTAACCCTAACACTAACACCCCCCTAAGTTAAATATAATTTTTATCTAACGAAATAAATTAACTCTTATTAAATAAATAATTCCTATTTAAAGCTAAATACTTACCTGTAAAATAAATCCTAATATAGCTACAATATAAATTATAATTATATTATAGCTATTTTAGGATTAATATTTATTTTACAGGCAACTTTGTAATTATTTTAACCAGGTACAATAGCTATTAAATAGTTAAGAACTATTTAATAGTTACCTAGTTAAAATAATAACAAATTTACCTGTAAAATAAATCCTAACCTAAGATATAATTAAACCTAACACTACCCTATCAATAAAATAATTAAATAAACTACCTACAATTACCTACAATTAACCTAACACTACACTATCAATAAATTAATTAAACACAATTGCTACAAATAAATACAATTAAATAAACTATCTAAAGTACAAAAAATAAAAAAGAACTAAGTTACAGAAAATAATAAAATATTTACAAACATAAGAAAAATATTACAACAATTTTAAACTAATTACACCTACTCTAAGCCCCCTAATAAAATAACAAAGCCCCCCAAAATAAAAAATTCCCTACCCTATTCTAAAATACAAATATTACAAGCTCTTTTACCTTACCAGCCCTGAACAGGGCCCTTTGCGGGGCATGCCCCAAGAATTTCAGCTCTTTTGCCTGTAAAAAAAAACATACAATACCCCCCCCCAACATTACAACCCACCACCCACATACCCCTAATCTAACCCAAACCCCCCTTAAATAAACCTAACACTACCCCCCTGATGATCTTCCTACCTTGTCTTCACCATGCCAGGTTCACCGATCCGTCCTGGCTCCAAGATCTTCATCCAACCCAAGCGGGGGCTAGACATCCACTGAAGAAGTCCAGAAGAGGGTCCAAAGTCTTCCTCCTATCCGGCAAGAAGAGGACATCCGGACCGGCAAACATCTTCTCCAAGCGGCATCTTCTATCTTCTTCCATCCGATGACGACCGGCTCCATCTTGAAGACCTCCAGCGCGGATCCATCCTCTTCTTCCGACGACTAGACGACGAATGACGGTTCCTTTAAGGGACGTCATCCAAGATGGCGTCCCTCGAATTCCGATTGGCTGATAGGATTCTATCAGCCAATCGGAATTAAGGTAGGAATTTTCTGATTGGCTGATGGAATCAGCCAATCAGAATATAGTTCAATCCGATTGGCTGATCCAATCAGCCAATCAGATTGAGCTCGCATTCTATTGGCTGTTCCCTCGGAATTCGAGGGACGCCATCTTGGATGACGTCCCTTAAAGGAACCGTCATTCGTCGTCTAGTCGTCGGAAGAAGAGGATGGATCCGCGCTGGAGGTCTTCAAGATGGAGCCGGTCGTCATCGGATGGAAGAAGATAGAAGATGCCGCTTGGAGAAGATGTTTGCCGGTCCGGATGTCCTCTTCTTGCCGGATAGGAGGAAGACTTTGGACCCTCTTCTGGACTTCTTCAGTGGATGTCTAGCCCCCGCTTGGGTTGGATGAAGATCTTGGAGCCAGGACGGATCGGTGAACCTGGCATGGTGAAGACAAGGTAGGAAGATCATCAGGGGGGTAGTGTTAGGTTTATTTAAGGGGGGTTTGGGTTAGATTAGGGGTATGTGGGTGGTGGGTTGTAATGTTGGGGGGGGGGTATTGTATGTTTTTTTTTACAGGCAAAAGAGCTGAAATTCTTGGGGCATGCCCCGCAAAGGGCCCTGTTCAGGGCTGGTAAGGTAAAAGAGCTTGTAATATTTGTATTTTAGAATAGGGTAGGGAATTTTTTATTTTGGGGGGCTTTGTTATTTTATTAGGGGGCTTAGAGTAGGTGTAATTAGTTTAAAATTGTTGTAATATTTTTCTTATGTTTGTAAATATTTTATTATTTTCTGTAACTTAGTTCTTTTTTATTTTTTGTACTTTAGATAGTTTATTTAATTGTATTTATTTGTAGCAATTGTGTTTAATTAATTTATTGATAGTGTAGTGTTAGGTTAATTGTAGGTAATTGTAGGTAGTTTATTTAATTATTTTATTGATAGGGTAGTGTTAGGTTTAATTATATCTTAGGTTAGGATTTATTTTAAAGGTAAATTTGTTATTATTTTAACTAGGTAACTATTAAATAGTTCTTAACTATTTAATAGCTATTGTACCTGGTTAAAATAATTACAAAGTTGCCTGTAAAATAAATATTAATCCTAAAATAGCTATAATATAATTATAATTTATATTGTAGCTATATTAGGATGTATTTTACAGGTAAGTATTTAGCTTTAAATAGGAATTATTTATTTAATAAGAGTTAATTTATTTCGTTAGATAAAAATTATATTTAACTTAGGGGGGTGTTAGTGTTAGGGTTAGACTTAGCTTTAGGGGTTAATACATTTATTAGAATAGCGGTGAGCTCCGGTCGGCAGATTAGGGGTTAATAATTGAAGGTAGGTGTCGGCGATGTTAGGGAGGGCAGATTAGGGGTTAATACTATTTATGATAGGGTTAGTGAGGCGGATTAGGGGTTAATAACTTTATTATAGTAGCGCTCAGGTCCGCTCGGCAGATTATGGGTTAATAAGTGTAGGTAGGTGTCGGCGACGTTGAGGGGGGCAGATTAGGGGTTAATAAATATAATATAGGGGTCGGCGATGTTAGGGGTAGCAGATTAGGGGTACATAGGGATAACGTAGGTGGCGGCGATTTGCGGTCGGAAGATTAGGGGTTAATTATTTTAAGTAGCTTGCGGCGACGTTGTGGGGGGCAAGTTAGGGGTTAATAGATATAATACAGGGGTCGGCGGTGTTAGGGGCAGCAGATTAGGGGTACATAAGTATAACGTAGGTGGCGGTCGGCAGATTAGGGGTTAAAAATTTTAATCGAGTGGCGGCGATGTGGGGGGACCTCGGTTTAGGGGTACATAGGTAGTTTATGGGTGTTAGTGTACTTTAGGGTACAGTAGTTAAGAGCTTTATAAACCGGCGTTAGCCAGAAAGCTCTTAACTCCTGCTATTTTCAGGCGGCTGGAATCTTGTCGTTAGAGCTCTAACGCTCACTGCAGAAACGACTCTAAATACCGGCGTTAGGAAGATCCCATTGAAAAGATAGGCTACGCAAATGGCGTAGGGGGATCTGCGGTATGGAAAAGTCGCGGCTGTAAAGTGAGCGTTAGACCCTTTAATCACTGACTCCAAATACCAGCGGGCGGCCAAAACCAGCGTTAGGAGCCTCTAACGCTGGTTTTGACGGCTACCGCCGAACTCTAAATCTAGGCCAAGGTTTGCTATGCAGATCTGTTTCAGATGTCCAGTTTTCCACCTTGGTCTCTTTCCCTTTTGGCAAAACTTCTTGTCTCAAGGTCCGTTTTTCCATTCGGATCTTTAAATTTAATAGCTTGGAGATTGAACTGTTAGTTCTTAGACATAGAGGTTTTTCTGATTCTTTGTTTGAGACTCTGATTCAGGTTCATAAGTCTATGACGAGGAAAATGTATCATAAGGTTTGGAAAGCCTTTATTTCTTGGTGTGTCGATCATGGTTTTTCATGGCATTTATTTTGAATTTGTAGAATTTTACAGTTTTTACAGGATGGTCTGTATAAGGGTCTATCTGCCAGTTCTTTAAAGGGGCAGATTTCTGCTCTTTCAGTTTTGTTTCATAGGAAGATTGCTAATATTCCTGATATCCATGGTTTTGTTCAGGCTTTGGTTCATATTAAGCCTATTATTAAGCCAATTTCTCCAACTTTGAATCTTAATTTAGTGTTGAATTTTGCAGACATCTCTGTTTGAGCCTATGCATAAAGTGGATATAAAGCTTATTTTTTGGAAGGTTTTTGTTTATTTTGTTTATTTCTTCTGCTAGAAGAGTTTCTGAATTATCTGCTCTTTCTTGTGATTCTTCTTTTCTTATTTTTCATCAGGATAAGGCAGTTCTAAGAACCAAATGTAACTTTTTGCCTAAGGTTGTGTCTTTAGACATTTCCTTGACTTCTTGGTTGAAAATTTTGATTCACCAAGCTTAATTGGAGGCGGGACAACCTCCCTCTAAAAGGATTACTACTCATTCTATCAGGTCAGTTGCCACTTCTTGTGCTTTTAAGAATGAGGTGTCAGTTGACCAAATTTGTAAGGCAGCTATTTGGTTGTTGTTATAGTATAACCCGGATATCGAGGGTTAATACCAGATGAAAGATGCCCTTAATACAGGAATAGCAACACACGAACCCAGTTAATACACCGACTGGGAAAATACACAAAATCTTTCTCTCCTAAAACAGGCAAAAGAATAATCCAAAGTAGCAATTCCCCCCAAACACGAGACCAAGCTCCGTCTTGAGGATAAAACAGGAATATATTTATTGAGGGCTACATGCCAGTATTTAAGCAGGTCTCCCACCTGGTACCAGTAAACCCCTCCTCTCTATCCTGGAGATAATTGGGAAGAAATCCAATTATCTCCATGGCTAGAGGAAAAACGCCCTTTTACAGGATACAATAAAAATACATTACATAAACAATTACACAATTAAACAGTGGATTCCTTCCCGGCACCTAGCAGTCTGGACTCTGGAGGTGATTAAACAAGGTGAAAGTGTATCATCTAAAGCTAGTTACAGTAAACAATAGCTGCTGCCAGGAAACCTGTATCAGAGAATACAGTTTCTCAAAAACTGAACAAGGAGAGAGTTAACCCCTTTAGTACTGTTGGATTCACACCCTGTACCTATAATGGGCACAGGGGGACTCAAACATAATGCCAGAATCCATAATCCATAGGGAGGTTGGCAGTTTCAGCGGTGTTCGGGAGATTAAAAAAGAATAAACGAATGGGGAATTATGGACAGGAAATCATACAAATCCACACAAATTAACCAGGGGAGCCACATAGTTCCAGGACAGAGGGGTCTGTCACAGTTGTCTTTGCATACTTTTACTAAATTCTACCATTTTTATGTTTTTGCTTCTTCTGAGGTAGCATTTGGTAGGAAAGTTTTTTGAGAAGTGAGCTTCTAATTTTTGAGTTCAGTTTGGTTTGTGTTTTTTTTGTGAAAAAAGATGCTCTTTTTATCCCGCCCTTATTTTTCATTACTCGTGGACTTCACAGCTTGGGTATATGTTCCCAGAAGTAATGGATTGTGGACTCTCACCACCTGTATGAAAAACACATAATTTGCAAACCTGATCAATTACTTTCTTTCATGGAGGTAAGAGTCCATGAGACCCCAACCTGTTTTTGTTTTTTTTGGTGTTGGTTTATTTTTTGTTTGCACATGTTTTTTACTTGCTCCTATTGTTTTTCTCTATTTACTTGACTATACATTAGACCGAGGTGCCAGTGTAGTGGGAAGGGTTTTATAGAGCTCTTGTGGTTTGGGAATCTTTGTTTCTTACTAGTGGTAGGGAAGACTAATTCCCAAAAGTAATGGATAGTGGACTCTCACCACCATCAAATAAATACAAAATCAGGTAAGCATAAATTATGTTTTTGACATTATCAGCCCTGCCCATTAATATAAATATATATTTATTGAGAGTATCTGCAGTGCCCATCACTCTATAGAGGTTACTAATAGGTTTGAGGGTATCTGCCCTGCCCATCACTCTATGGAGGTCAGTAATAGGTTTGAGGGTATCTGCAGTGCCAATCACTCTATAGAGGTTACTAAAAGGTTTGAATGTATCTGTAGTGCCCATCACTATATATAGGTTACTAATAGGTTTGGGGGTATCTACCCTGCCCATCACTATGTAGAGGTTACTTATAGGTTTGAGGGTATCTGCAGGGCCCATCACTTTATAGAGGTTACTAATAGGTTTGAGGGTATCTGCCCTGCCCATCACTCTATGGAGGTCAGTAATAGGTTTGAGGGTATCTGCAGTGCCAATCACTCTATAGAGGTTACTAAAAGGTTTGAATGTATCTGTAGTGCCCATCACTATATATAGGTTACTAATAGGTTTGGGGCTATCTGCCTTTCCCATCACTCTATAGAGGTTACTAATAGGTTTGAGGATATCTGTAGTGCCCATCACTCTATAGAGGTTACTAAAAGGTTTGAGTGTGTCTGCAGTGTCCATCACTCTATTGAGGTTACTAATAGGTTTGAGGATATCTGCCCTGCCAATCACTATATAAAGGTTACAAATAGGTTTGGGTGTGTCTGACCTGCCCATCACTATATAGCGGTTACTAATAGGTTTGGGGGTATCTGCCCTGTCAATCACTCTATAGAGGCTACTAATAGGTTTGAGTGTATCTGCAGTGCCCATCACTCTATAAAGGTTACTAATAGGTTTGAGAGTGTCTGCAGTGCCCATTACTCTATAGAGGTTACTTAAAGGTTTGAGGGTATCTGCCCTGCCCATCACTGTATAGAGGTTACTGAGACGGATTCCGACTACCCCGACTGGGTAGCTCTGCCAAATGATCCTCACAATACCTGGAACCTGCCGCTATGTAGCGGACAAAGCAATTCTAGCAGAAGTCCACCCAAATAACTAGACAGACTAGTATTCAGGTGAAAACACAAAGTCCTTTATTGGTATAAACACACAACATTTATACAAAAACTGAACTTGATAACAAGCCTTTTCTGACCTTCACATCTCCCGCCATTCCCGCCCCACCAGACAGGCTGGCATCTCCATTGTGTCTATTGTTCCCCAGTATCCAGCGGTACAAGGATAGGGTATTCTGGGGGATCCAGGGGGAGCGGCGGCCCTTCCAGGGTGTCGTTGGAAAGCCCCTGGTCCCCAGCTACTTTGGTCCAAAAATCACCTTGATCAATGGCTGGGGGTCAGAGTTATGGCTTATCTAACATACACTGGACAGGCCATTGTAAGAGGGGGTAATGATGGGGGGTCCGAAACCCCCGGTTCCTAAAAATAACATGTAAATCACCCCACATCTGGTCCTTCCCCAGAGGTAGTAATTCCCCAGAGAGCGGATCTCTTGGACAAAGGACCGCTGGAGTGACCTGGGATGGAAGGGCCCGGGGATCCGAGCTGAGGTGGCCAGCCAGTGGGTCCATGGGGCCGGCCAGCCGAAGGGCGGTCTGTTGAATAGGGCTCAGAAACCTAGTTCCCAATGGAGCTCATCTCCGGCAATTGGCCCACCTCTTGCCCTCACCACAGGGTACTAATCCCCAAGAGAGCAGAGCTCTGGGGCAACGGGCCTTCGAAGCGGCCAGAGGTAAAGTGTCCCGGAGGGTGTTGGGTGCAGGGGACGGCCAGTAGTTCCAGGAGCCTGGCTGGTCGGAGAGGGATAGGTCAGTCAGAGACCAGCTCTTTCAAGATCAGGTAAACTGATGAAAACAAGGGAAACCAAAGCTCTGGGAGATTGTGAATGCTCCCAATCGCTCAAATCCAGGGAGAAACACAAAGGGGGTAGGTGGTATGGGGGTAGAAGTTTAATCCCTGCAGCCCGGCATCCATGACAACTCCCCCCCCCCCCCCCCTTCCAGTTCAGCAGACCCAGCTAGATCTATAAACGAGTCGGCCTGGGGCTGTCCAAAGAGTTTATGCCACGTCAGTCTGCCGGCAAAGTCCATCAGCGTTCTCATTGTTTTTTCACGGCCTGTACTGAATGTCAAAGTTAAAGGGCTGCAGGGCTAAATTCCACTGTAGCAATTGTCCCCGGACACTCTGTTAAGCCACACAAGGGGATTGTGGTCTGTGAGGATGGTGAAGGGCCTCCTATAGAGGTAGGGCTGTAGCTTCTTCAGGGCCCATACCAGGGCCAGACACTCCTTCTCCACCGCCAAGCGCCAAGTAGCCTACTTCCCTGGGTAACAGTTTCCTGCTGAGGTAGGCTACGGGGTGGTCTTGCCCTTCGTCGTCTTTCTGGCTTAAAGGGACAATATACAGCAATTTGCATATTACTGCATGTAATATACACTACTATAAAGAATAAGATGCACAGATACTGATAAAAAAATCCAGTATAAAATAAAACACTTCCCCCTCCCCCTTCTTTTGCATATGAAAAGACCGTCTACACAAACAGAAGCAAGCTGGATTAGGTATCTGATGGTATTCTCCTAAAACTTTGGTTAGGAGCCTGAAAATCAGAGCAATGTTATTTAAAAATAAGCAAAACTATACATTAAAAAAAAAAAAATAAGAAAAACTTTTTGGGCTATATAAATAGATCATCTACAAAACATTTATGCAAAGAAAAAATGAGTGTATAATGTCCATTTAACACTGCTCCCAACCCGAACATGGAGGCATCTGTGTGGACACAAAAATGTTTGGTTGGATCAGGAGCAGCCAAGACAGGGGCAGACTTAAGGCTCTGGAAGGCAATTTCACACTCTGGGGACCACAGGACTTGTCGGGGAAGCTGTTTGTGGGTCAGGTTGGTCAGGGGTTTGGCCAGAGCACTGTAGTTAGGGACACATTTTCTATAGTACCCTGTGGTCCCTAGGAAGGCTAGAACTTGGGTCTTGGTTTAGGGACTGGGCCAGTTGGCCACAGCCTCAACTTTGGCCGGTTCTGGTTGCTTCTTCCCACAGCCCACCCTGTGGCCCAGATACTGGACCTCTGAGGATCCGATGGTGCACTTGTCGGGTTTTAAAGGGACACTGTACCCAAAAAATGTATTTCGTGATTCAGATTGAACATGAAATTTTAAGCAACTTTCTAATTTACTCCTATTATTAAATGTTCTTCATTCTCTTGGTATCTTTATTTGAAATGCAAGAATGTAAGTTTAGATGCCAGCCCATTTTTGGTGAACAACCTGGGTTGTCCTTGTTGATTGGTGGATAAATTCATCCACCAATAAAAAAGTGCTGTCCAGAGAACTGAAACCAAAAAAAAGCTTAGATGCCTTCTTTTTCAAGTAATGATAGCAAGAGAACGAAGAAAAATTGATAATAGGAGTAAATTAGAAAGTTGCTTAAAATTGCATGCTCTTTCTGAATTACAAAAGAAAAAATTTGGGTTTAGTATCCCTTTAAAGGGACAGTCTACACCAAAAATGTTCTTATTTAAAATGATAGATAATCCCTTTATTACCCATTCCCCGTTTTTGCATAACCAACACAGTTATATTAATATACTTTTTACCTCTGTGATTACCTTGTATCTAAGCCTCTGCAGACAGCCTCCTTATCTAAGTGCCTTTGACAGACATGCAGTGTAGTCAATCAGTGAAGACTCCTAAATAACTTCACGGGAGTGAGCACAATGTTATCTATATGACACATGTGAACTAGCACAGTCTAACTGTGAAAAACTTTCAAAATGCTCTGAGCTAGGAGGCGGTTTTCAACTGTTTAGAAATCAGTTTGAGCCTAGCTAGGTTTAGCTTTTCAAAAATATCACCAAGGGAACAAAGCAAATTTGATGATAAAAGTAAATAGGAAAGTTGTTTAAAATTGCATGCCCTATCTGATTCATGAAAGGTTACTTTTGACTTTACTGTCCCTTTAAGGTCAGCCCGGCAGCTCTGATGCAATCTAGGATGACCTCCAGGTGGACCAAATGGTCCTCCCAGGTGTCGCTATAGATGGCGATGTCATCCAGGTATGCACAGGCATAGTCCTGGAGACAATCTAGGAGGTGATCCACCATCCTCTGGAAGGTGGCCGGAGCGTTCTTCATCCTAAACGGCATGACCTTGAACTGGTAGAGGCCGAAGGCTGACTTAGGCACTGACTGTCTAAAGGGATCTGCCAGTATCCCTTGCAAAGGTCGAGGGTGGTGAGAAAGTGGCCACGGGCAATTCGATCCAAGAGATCATCAACATGGGGCATTGGGTAGGCATCGGTCGAAGTCTTGTCATTAACCCTGCGGTAATCTATGCAGAACCGGGTGGACCCATCACACTTGAGCACTAGGCTCAAGGACTGTGGGATGGCTCAATAACACCCAGGTCCAACATTTGCCTGAGTTCCTGGTGCATACTTTCCCTGACTGCCTCAGGAACCCGGTATGCTGCCTGTCATAGGGGCGCCTGTCCCGGGGTCTCCACTCATTGTATCACCGCAGTGGTGTACCTAGGGAAAGTGGAGAACATCTCTTGCCTGTCTTCCAGTACTTGCTGGATCTGCCTCCTCTGGCTAGCCCCTAACCGCTCATCCAACGTGATGTTGGCTAATCCTTGGGGAAGGTCACTTTAACCGGGCAGCTCCGGGATAGGAAGGCTCTCAGAGTCTTCCACAGCTGGAGCACAGATGGCGGCCACATCCCCTGCCCTTTCTAAGTAGGCCTTGAGCATGCTCATCTGTACATTTGTCCACCAGGTAAGTGGTGTCAGTCGCCTGTTCCATTACTCGGTAGAGTCTTTGCCAAGAAGCCTGTAACCTATCTGTTTTGACAGGCTTCATGGCTAGGACCTTCTGCCCTACTTTAAGGGTCCGGTTGTGGGCACTCTGGTCATACCACCTCTTCTGCCTACCTTGAGCGACCTGAAGGCTCTCTCGTACTCTCTCGACGAGGTTCTTCAGTCGGTCCCTAAAGTTTAGAATGTACTCCACAACGGAGTGTCGGTCCTCCCCTGTAGATCCCTCCCAATGTGCTCTCAACAAGTCTAGGGGTCCTCTTATTTTCAGGCGATACAACAGTTCAAAGGGGGAGAACCCAGTGGATTCCTGGGGCACCTCTCTGTATGCAAAGAGGAGGTACAGCAGGTATTGTTCCCAGTCCTTGTGAGAGGCCGAGAACGTCCCAAGCAACTGCTTTAGGGTCCCGTTAAACCTCTCACATAACCCATTGGTTTGGGGATGGTATGGAGCACTGTACAGGGGATTGATCCCGCACAGGACCCATAGCTGTCAGGTGATCTCCGCAGTGAACTGGGTTCCCTGGTCGGAGATCACTTCCCGGGGGAAGCCTACCCTGGCAAATACCCATAGCATTACATCTGCCACTGTCTCTGCCTGGATATTAGCCAAAGGGATTGCCTCTGGGTATCAAGTGGCATAGTCAACCACTGTAAGGATGTATTTCTTCCCGGTGGGACTGGGTCGGGCCAAGGGACTAATGATATCGACAGCGAATCAGGTAAAGGGTTCGTCAATAATGGGAAGGGGGTGCAGGGAGGCTTTAGAGCAGTCCCCTTTCTTTCCTACTCTCTGACACACTTTGCAGGACTTACAGTAGTTCTTAATGTCCACTGTTATTCCTGGCCAAAAGAAAGTCTGAGTTAGTCGGTGGTGGGTTCTGGTTTTTCCCAGGTGTCCTGCTAGGAGAATGTCATGCCCTATCTGCAGCAGGTCGGACTGAAACTTCTTCGGTATGACCAGCTGGCGTTTGGGCACTGGTCCTTTTCTCCTTTCAGAGATCCGGTATAGGAGCCCTTTCTCCCACTGAAACCATTCCTCCCTGGGGCCCTGGGGTCAGTCTCTACTCAACTAGGGACGGGTCGCTAATGGTCTCCTGGGCGAAGTCAGTAGGGAATTCCCAGGCAAGTTGGTCGGGGGGTAGGGTTGGAGTTGGGGCGGAGGGTCTTACCTGGGTCCCCAGAACTGGAGCGGTGGCTTTGCACCTGGCCTGCTGGTGGGTGGTTATGGGGCAGGTATCTGGAGAGTCCCCACAAAGGCCGAAGCAAGGTGGCCGAGGCTAAGTGGGGCTGGATAAAAGTGATGGTGGCTCCAGTGTCCTGAAATCGCTGGGCCATCTGACCATTGACTCATACGTTCTGTTGATGGTGCTGGCAGTTATCTCCAGTTGCTGTGTGTAACTCCTCCAAAACCCCAACTTCTTCCTCAGCTCAGTCACCATAGTGGGCTGGGCCCTCCGAATACAGGCAGTGGGCTGCAGCTGGATAGCTCCCAGCAGGAACTTGTACCCACTGTGCCAGAGGGGGATTTCTTGGTGGCTGTGCCAGAGGGGTTCTTCAGGCCTGGGTCGGGCAGTCCCACCGCATGCGGTGAAACAGTGGTGGATCAAGCCTGGGGTGGCCGGGACTTGCTGGGAGACGAGCAGGTGTCGAGGTGGAGTGGGGTGCTGGCTGGGGTTCTGGGGCAGTGTGGTGCCGGGCATCCACATACTGATCAGCCAGGGTGGCTGCTTGATCAGCTGTGTGGGTCGTTTGTCCTTAACTTAGTCTCTTATCTCAGCCGGGGTGCGTTTATAGAATTGCTCCAAAAGAATGAGCTGCATCGCTTCATCCAGGGTGGTTATGTGGCAACCAGTGATCCAAGAGTCTAAAGACCGGGCTGATTGGTGTGCCCACTCAGTATATAGCTGCCCCACTTGTCTCTGGAGTCCTCTGAATTTCAGCCGGTGTGCCTCCGGTGTGAGTCCATAGCGGGAAAGGATTTGCTCCTTTACCCGGTCATAGTTAGCTTAACTTTCGGAGGGGATGGTATGAAAAGCTTCCAGAGTCCTGCTGGACAGTTTTGGGATCAGGAGGGTGACTATCACTAGCGGCGACACCCTGCAACCGACACTGGACCTCAAAGAGCCGAAGGAACCGATCAATGTCCTCTCCCTCCTCGTCTTTGTAGGCTTGGAAAGCCTCATGAGGTAGCTTCCTGGGCTGGGTAGAGTCCATGGGATCCGGCATGACCCCTTCCCATGGACTTCTGGAGCTCCATTAAGTGTACCTTGGTAGCTTCAGTAATTATCCGAGTAATAATCTCCTCAGGTGGGTTGGGTCCATAGAGAGCCAGTCGCCACTACACTTGTCTCTGGAGGTCAGAATCTGTGGTCTACTGGGTTGAGCTGGTATTGGGCCGCCTACTGCCTTGGCCATTATCCAACCCACCAGCCGGCTTGTTAGCCCGATCATCCTCCATCAGCTCGGCTATGACCTCCGCCTTTGTCTTGCTGCCAGCTACTCTTCCACTAGTTTGCAGTAAGTTCATTAGCTCGTCCTTCCGGAGCTCACTCTATTTTTCCATCCAAAAAGGTCTTCAGGTGGTCGTTTGGGCGTTTCAGGTAGATGAAAGCACCCCACCGCTGCCACCACTGTGACGGATTCCGGCTACCCTGACTGGGTAGCTCCGCCAAAGGATCCACTTGATACCTGGAACCTGCCGCTATGTAGCGGAGAAAGCAATTCTAGCAGAAGCCCACCCAAATAACTAGACAGACTAGTATTCAGGTAAAAACACAAAGTCCTTTATTGGTATAGACACACAATATTTATACAAAACTTATCTTGATAACAAGTCTTATCTGACCCTCACATCTCCCACCATTCCCAACCACACCAGACATGCTGGTGCCTCCATTGTGTCCATTGTTCCCCAGTGTCCAGCAGTACAAGGATGGGGTATTTGGGGGGATCCTGGGGGAGTGGCGGCACTTCCAGGGTGTCGATGGAAAGCCCCTGGCCCCCAGCTACTTCAATCCAAAAGGCAGGGCAGGCCATTGTAAGAGGGGGTAATGATGGGGGGTCCGAACCCCCCGGTTCCTGAGGGAGTTCTCCCCTGTAAATAACACCACCTCTGGTCCTTTCCCAGAGGTAGTTATTCCCCAGAGAGCGGAGTTATGGGACAAAGGACCGTTGGAGCGACCTGGGATGAAGGGGCCCAGGGATCCGAACTGAGGCGGCCGGCCGTTCCATGAGGCCGGCCAGCCGAAGGGCGGTCTGTTGAATAGGGCTCAAAAACAACAGTTCCCAATGGAGCTCACCTCTGGCAATTGACCCGCCTCTTGCCCTCCCCACGGGGTACTAATCCCCAAGAGAGCAAAGCTCTGGGGCAAGGGGCCTTTGAATCGGCCGGAGGTAAAGTATCCCGGAAAGTGCTGGGTGTGGGGGCCAGCCGGTAGTTCCAGGAGCCCAGCCGGTCGGAGAGGGATAGGTCGGTCAGAGACCAGCTCTTTCAAGATCAGGTGGACTGATGAAAACAAGGGAAACCAAAGCTCTGGGAGATTGTGAATTCTCCCAATTGCTCAAATCCAGGGAGAAACACAAAGGAGTAGGTGGTATGGGGGTAAGGTTTAACCCCTGCAGCCGGCATCCGTGACAGTTACTAAGGTTTGAGTGTATCTGTAGTGCCCATCACTATATAGAGGTTGCTAATAGGTTTGGGGGTATCTGTCCTGCCCATCACGCTATAGAGGTTACTAATGGGTTTGGGGGTATCTGTCCTGCCCATCACTCTATATAAGTTACTAATGGGTTTGGGGGTATCTGCCCTGCCCATCACTCTATAGAGGTTACTAATAGGTTTGAGGGTATCTGCAGTGCATATTACTCTATAGAGGTTACTAATCGGTTTGGGGGAATCTGCCTTGTCCATCACTCTATAGAGGTTACTAATAGGTTTGAGAGTATCTGCCTTGTCCATCACTCTATAGAGGTTACTAATAGGTTTGAGGGTATCTGCAGTGCCCATCACTCTGTAGAGGTTACTAATAGGTTTGAGGGTATCTGCAGTTCCCATCACTATACAGAAGTTACTAATAGGTTTGAGGGTATCTGCAGTGCCAATTCCTCTATAGAGGTTACTAATAGGTTTAAGGGTATCTGCAGTGCCCATCAGTTCATAGAGGTTAATAATAGCTTTGAGAGTATCTGCAGTGCCCATCACTCTATAGAGGTTACTAATAGGTTTGAGCGTATCTGCAGTGCCCATCACTCTATAGAGGTTACAAATGGGTTTGGGGGTATCTGCCCTCCCCATCACTCTATAGAGGTTACTAATGGGTTTGGGGGTATCTGCCTTGTCCATCACTCTATAGAGGTTACTAATAGGTTTGAGGGTATCTGCAGTGCCCATCACTCTATAGAGGTTACTAATAGGTCTGGGGTTATCTGCCATCCCCATCACTCTATAGATGTTACTAATAGGTTTGAGAGTATCTGCCTTGTCCATCATGCTATAGAGGTTACTAATAGGTGTGAGAGTATCTGCAGTGACCATCATTACATAGATGTTACTAATAAAGTTGAGGCTATCTGCTCTGTCCATCACTCTATAGAGGTTACTAAAAGGTTTGAGTGTATCTTCCCTGTCCATCACTCTATAGAGGTTACTAATAGGTTTGAGGGTATCTGCAGTGCCCATCACTCTATAGAGGTTACTAATAGGTTTGAGGGTATCTGCAGTGCCCATTACTTTATAGAGGTTACTAATAGGTTTGACTGTATCTGCAGTGCCCATCACTCTATATAGAGGTTACTAATAGGATTGAGGGTATCTTCAGTGTCCATCACTATATAGAGGTTACTAATAGGTTTGATGGTATCTGCAGTGCCCATCACTATAAAGAGGTTACTAATAGGTTTGTGGGTATCTTCAGTGTCCATCACTATATAGAGGTTACTAATAGGTTTGAGGGTATCTGCAGTGCCCATCACTATAAAGAGGTTACTAATAGGTTTGTGGGTATATGCCTTGCCCATCGCTACACATAGGTTACTAATAAAGTTGAGGCTATCTGCCCTGCCCATCACTCTATAGAGGTTATTAATTGGTTTGAGGGTATCTGCAGTGCCCATCACTCTATAGAGGGTACTAATAGGTTTGAGGGTATATGCAGTGCCCATCACTTTATAGAGGTTACTAATAGATTTTACTGTATCTACAGTGCCCATCACTCTATAGAGGTTACTAATAGGTTTGAGGGTATCTGCAGTGCCCATCACTTTATAGAGGTTACTAATAGGTTTGACTGTATCTGAAGTGCCCATCACTCTATAGAGGTTACTAATAGGATTGAGGGTATCTTCAGTGTCCATCACTATATAGAGGTTACTAATAGGTTTGAGGGTATCTGCAGTGCCCATCACTATAAAGAGGTTACTAATAGGTTTGTGGGTATCTGCAGTGCCAATCACTCTCTAGAGGTTACTAATAGGTTTGAGAGTATCTGCAGTGCCCATCAGTCTATAGAGGTTACTAATAGGTTTGGGAGTATCTGCAGTGCCCATCACTCCATAGAGGATACAAATAGGTTTTAGGGTATCTGCCCTGCCCATCACTCTATAGAGGTTACTAATAGGTTTGAGGGTATCTGCCTTGCCCTTCATTACATAGAGGTTACTAATAAAGTTGAGGCTATCTGCCCTGTCCACCACTCTATAGAGGTTACTAAAAGGTTTGAGTGTATCTGCCCTGTCCATCACTCTATAGAGGTTACTAATAGGTTTGAGGGTATCTGCAGTGCCCATCACTCTATAGAGGTTACTAAAAGGATTGAGTGTATCAGCCCTGTCCATCACTCTATAGAGTTTACTAATATTTTTGAGGGTATCTGCAGTGCCAATCACTCTATAGAGGTTACTAATAGGTGTGAGGATATCTGCAGTGCCCATCACTCTATAGAGGATACTAATATTTTTGAGGGTATCTGCAGTACCAATCACTTTATAGAGGTTACTAATAGGTTTGAGCGTATATCTGCAGTGCCCATCACTCTATAGAGGTTACTAATAGGTTTGAGGGTATCTGCAGTTCCAATCACTCTATAGAGGTTACTAAAAGGTTTGAGTGTATCTGCCCTGTTCATCACTCTATAGAGGTTACTAATAGGTTTGAGGGTATCTGCATTGCCCATCACTCTATACAGGTTACTAAAAGGATTGAGTGTATCAGCCCTGTCCATCACTCTATAGAGTTTACTAATATTTTTGAGGGTATCTGCAGTGCCAATCACTTTATAGAGGTTACTAATAGGTTTGAGGCTATCTGCCCTGACCATCACTCTATAGAGGTTACTAATAGGTTTGAGGGTATCTGCAGTGCCCATCACTTTATAGAGGTTACTAATTGGTTTGACTGTATCTGCAGTGCCCATCACTCTATAGAGGTTACTAATAGGTTTGAGGGTATCTGCAGTGCCCATCACTCTATAGAGGTTACTTAAAGGATCGAGTGTATCAGCCCTGTCTGTCACTCTATAGAGTTTACTAATATTTTTGAGGGTATCTGCAGTGCCAATCACTTTATAGAGGTTACTAATAGGTTTGAGTGTATCTGTAGTGCCCATCACTCTATAGAATTTACTAATATTTTTGAGGGTATCTGCAGTACCAATCACTCTATAGAGGTTACTAATAGGTGTGAGGGTATTTGCAGTGCCCATCACTCTATAGAGGATACTAATATTTTTGAGGGTATCTGCAGTACCAATCACTTTATAGAGGTTACTAATAGGTTTGAGCGTATCTGCAGTGCCCATCACTCTATAGAGGTTACTAATAGGTTTGAGGGTATCTGCAGTTCCAATCACTCTATAGAGGTTACTAAAAGGTTTGAGTGTATCTGCCCTGTTCATCACTCTATAGAGGTTACTAATAGGTTTGAGGGTATCTGCATTGCCCATCACTCTATAGAGGTTACTAAAAGGATTGAGTGTATCAGCCCTGTCCATCACTCTATAGAGTTTACTAATATTTTTGAGGGTATCTGCAGTGCCAATCACTTTATAGAGGTTACTAATATGTTTGAGCGTATCTGTAGTGTCCATCACTCTATAGAGGTTACTAATAGTTTTGAGGGTATCTGCAGTGCCCATCACTTTATAGAGGTTACTAATTGGTTTGACTGTATCTGCAGTGCCCATCACTCTATAGAGGTTACTAATAGGTTTGAGGGTATCTGCAGTGCCCATCACTCTATAGAGGTTACTTAAAGGATCGAGTGCATCAGCCCTGTCCGTCACTCTATAGAGTTTACTAATATTTTTGAGGGTATCTGCAGTGCCAATCACTTTATAGAGGTTACTAATAGGTTTGAGTGTATCTGTAGTGCCCATCACTCTATAGAATTTACTAATATTTTTGAGGGTATCTGCAGTGCCAATCACTCTATAGAGGTTACTAATAGGTGTGAGGGTATCTGCAGTGCCCATCACTCTATAGAGGTTACTAATATTTTTGAGGGTATCTGCAGTACCAATCCCTAGAGGTTACTAATAGGTTTGAGTGTATCTGCAGTGCCCATCACTCTATAGATGTTACTAATAGGTTTGAGGGTATCTGCCCTGCCCATCACTCTATAGAGGTTATTGATAGGTTTGAGGGTATCTGCAGTACCAATCACTCTATAGAGGTTACAAATTGGCTTGAGAGTATCTGCCCTGCCCATCACTCTATAGAGGTTACTAATAAAGTTGAGGCGATCTGCCCTGTCCATCACTCTATAGAGGTTACTAATAGGTTTTAGGGTATCTGCAGTGCCCATCACTCTATAGAGGTTACTAATAGGTTTGAGGGTATCTGTCCTGCACATAACTCTATAGAGGTTATTAATAGGTTTGAGAGTATCTGCAGTGCCCATCACTCTATAGAGGTTACTAATAGGTTTGAGGGTATCTGTCCTGCCCATAACTCTATAGAGGTTATTAATAGGTTTGAGGGTATCTGCAGTGCCCATCACTCTATATAGGTTATTAATAGGTTTGAGGGTATTTGCAGTGCCCATCACTCTATAGAGGTTACTAAAAGGTTTGAGTGTATCTGCCCTGTCCATCACTCTATAGAGGTTACTAATAGGTTTGAGGGTATCTGCAGTGCCCATCACTCTATAGAGGTTACTAATATTTTTGAGGGTATCTGCAGTGCAATCACTTTATAGAGGTTACTAATAGGTTTGAGCGTATCTGCAGTGCCCATCACTCTATAGAGGTTATTAATAGGTTTGAGGGTATCTGCCCTGCCCATCACTCTATAGAGGTTATTAATATGTTTGAGGGTATCTGCAGTGCCCATCACTCTAGAGATGGTTACTAATATGTTTGAGGGTATCTGCCCTGCCCATCACTCTATAGAGGTTATTAATAGGTTTGAGGGTATCTGCCTTGCCCATCGCTACATATAGGTTACTAATAAAGTTGAGGCTATCTGCCCTGTCCATCAATCTATAGAGGTTACTAATAGGATTGAGGGTATCTGCAGTGCCCATCACTTTATAGAGGTTACTAATAGATTTGACTGTATCTACAGTGCCCATCACTCTATAGAGGTTACTAATAGGTTTGAGGGTATCTGCAGTGCCCATCACTTTATAGATGTTACTAATAGGTTTGACTGTATCTGCAGTGCCCATCACTCTATAGAGGTTACTAATAGGATTGAGGGTATCTTCAGTGTCCATCACTATATAGAGGTTACTAATAGGTTTGAGGGTATCTGCAGTGCCCATCACTATAAAGAGGTTACTAATAGGTTTGTGGGTATCTCTCTCTTGAGACTATCTGCAGTGCCAATCACTCTCTAGAGGTTACTAATAGGTTTGAGAGTATCTGCAGTGCCCATCAGTCTATAGAGGTTACTAATAGGTTTGGGAGTATCTGCCCTGCCCATCACTCTATAGAGGTTACTAATAGGTTTGAGTGTATCTGCCCTGTCCATCACTCTATAGAGGTTACTAATAGGTTTGAGGGTATCTGCAGTGCCCATCACTCTATAGAGGTTACTAAAAGGATTGAGTGTATCAGCCCTGTCCATCACTCTATAGAGTTTACTAATATTTTTGATGGTATCTGCAGTGCCAATAACTCTATAGAGGTTACTAATAGGTGTGAGGGTATCTGCAGTGCCCATCACTCTATAGAGGTTGCTAATATTTTTGAGGGTATCTGCAGTACCAATAACTTTATAGAGGTTACTAATAGGTTTGAGCGTATCTGCAGTGCCCATCACTCTATAGAGGTTACTAATAGGTTTGAGGGTATCTGCAGTTCCAATCACTCTATAGAGGTTACTAAAAGGTTTGAGTGTATCTGCCCTGTCCATCACTCTATATATGTTACTAATAGGTTTGAGGGTATCTGCAGTGCCCATCACTCTATAGAGGTTACTAAAAGGATTGAGTGTATCAGCCCTGTCCATCACTCTATAGAGTTTACTAATATTTTTGAGGGTATCTGCAGTGCCAATCACTCTATAGAGGTTACTAATATGTGTGAGGGTATCTGCAGTGCCCATCACTCTATAGAGGTTACTAATAGGTTTGAGGGTATCTGCAGTTCCAATCACTCTATAGAGGTTACTAAAAGGTTTGAGTGTATCTGCCCTGTCCATCACTCTATATATGTTACTAATAGGTTTGAGGGTATCTGCAGTGCCCATCACTATAAAGAGGTTACTAATAGGTTTGTGGGTATCTCTCTCTTGAGACTATCTGCAGTGCCAATCACTCTCTAGAGGTTACTAATAGGTTTGAGAGTATCTGCAGTGCCCATCAGTCTATAGAGGTTACTAATAGGTTTGGGAGTATCTGCCCTGCCCATCACTCTATAGAGGTTACTAATAGGTTTGAGTGTATCTGCCCTGTCCATCACTCTATAGAGGTTACTAATAGGTTTGAGGGTATCTGCAGTGCCCATCACTCTATAGAGGTTACTAAAAGGATTGAGTGTATCAGCCCTGTCCATCACTCTATAGAGTTTACTAATATTTTTGAGGGTATCTGCAATGCCAATAACTCTATAGAGGTTACTAATAGGTGTGAGGGTATCTGCAGTGCCCATCACTCTATAGAGGTTGCTAATATTTTTGAGGGTATCTGCAGTACCAATAACTTTATAGAGGTTACTAATAGGTTTGAGCGTATCTGCAGTGCCCATCACTCTATAGAGGTTACTAATAGGTTTGAGGGTATCTGCAGTTCCAATCACTCTATAGAGGTTACTAAAAGGTTTGAGTGTATCTGCCCTGTCCATCACTCTATATATGTTACTAATAGGTTTGAGGGTATCTGCAGTGCCCATCACTCTATAGAGGTTACTAAAAGGATTGAGTGTATCAGCCCTGTCCATCACTCTATAGAGTTTACTAATATTTTTGAGGGTATCTGCAGTGCCAATCACTCTATAGAGGTTACTAATAGGTGTGAGGGTATCTGCAGTGCCCATCACTCTATAGAGGTTACTAATATTTTTGAGGGTATCTGCAGTACCAATCACTTATAGAGGTTACTAATAGGTTTGAGCGTATCTGCAGTGCCCATCACTCTATAGAGGTTACTAATAGGTTTGAGGGTATCTGCAGTTCCAATCACTCTACAGAGGTTACTAAAAGGTTTGAGTGTATCTGCCCTGTCCATCACTCTATAGAGGTTACTAATAGGTTTGAGGGTATCTGCAGTGCCCATCACTCTATAGAGGTTACTAAAAGGATTGAGTGTATCAGCCCTGTCCATCACTCTATAGAGTTTACTAATATTTTTGAGGGTATCTGCAGTGCCAATCACTTTATAAAGGTTACTAATATGTTTGAGCGTATCTGTAGTGTCCATCACTCTATAGAGGTTACTAATAGGTTTGAGGCTATCTGCACTGACCATCACTCTATAGAGGTTACTAATAGGTTTGACTGTATCTGCAGTGCCCATCACTCTATAGAGGTTACTAATAGGTTTGGGGGTATCTGCCCTCCCCATCACTCTATAGAGGTTACTAATAGGTTTGAGCGTATCTGCAGTGCCCATCACTCTATAGAGGTTACTAAAAGGATCGAGTGTATCAGCCCTGTCCATCACTCTATAGAGTTTACTAATATTTTTGAGGGTATCTGCAGTGCCAATCACTTTATAGAGGTTACTAATAGGTTTGAGGGTATCTGCAGTGCCCATCACTCTATAGAGGTTACTAATATTTTTGAGGGTATCTGCAGTGCAATCACTTTATAGAGGTTACTAATAGGTTTGAGCATATCTGCAGTGCCCATCACTCTATAGAGGTTATTAATAGGTTTGAGGGTATCTGCCCTGCCCATCACTCTATAGAGGTTATTAATATGTTTGAGGGTATCTGCAGTGCCCATCACTCTAGAGATGGTTACTAATATGTTTGAGGGTATCTGCCCTGCCCATCACTCTATAGAGGTTATTAATAGGTTTGAGGGTATCTGCCTTGCCCATCGCTACATATAGGTTACTAATAAAGTTGAGGCTATCTGCCCTGTCCATCAATCTATAGAGGTTACTAATAGGATTGAGGGTATCTGCAGTGCCCATCACTTTATAGAGGTTACTAATAGATTTGACTGTATCTACAGTGCCCATCACTCTATAGAGGTTACTAATAGGTTTGAGGGTATCTGCAGTGCCCATCACTTTATAGATGTTACTAATAGGTTTGACTGTATCTGCAGTGCCCATCACTCTATAGAGGTTACTAATAGGATTGAGGGTATCTTCAGTGTCCATCACTATATAGAGGTTACTAATAGGTTTGAGGGTATCTGCAGTGCCCATCACTATAAAGAGGTTACTAATAGGTTTGTGGGTATCTCTCTCTTGAGACTATCTGCAGTGCCAATCACTCTCTAGAGGTTACTAATAGGTTTGAGAGTATCTGCAGTGCCCATCAGTCTATAGAGGTTACTAATAGGTTTGGGAGTATCTGCCCTGCCCATCACTCTATAGAGGTTACTAATAGGTTTGAGTGTATCTGCCCTGTCCATCACTCTATAGAGGTTACTAATAGGTTTGAGGGTATCTGCAGTGCCCATCACTCTATAGAGGTTACTAAAAGGATTGAGTGTATCAGCCCTGTCCATCACTCTATAGAGTTTACTAATATTTTTGATGGTATCTGCAGTGCCAATAACTCTATAGAGGTTACTAATAGGTGTGAGGGTATCTGCAGTGCCCATCACTCTATAGAGGTTGCTAATATTTTTGAGGGTATCTGCAGTACCAATAACTTTATAGAGGTTACAAATAGGTTTGAGCGTATCTGCAGTGCCCATCACTCTATAGAGGTTACTAATAGGTTTGAGGGTATCTGCAGTTCCAATCACTCTATAGAGGTTACTAAAAGGTTTGAGTGTATCTGCCCTGTCCATCACTCTATATATGTTACTAATAGGTTTGAGGGTATCTGCAGTGCCCATCACTCTATAGAGGTTACTAAAAGGATTGAGTGTATCAGCCCTGTCCATCACTCTATAGAGTTTACTAATATTTTTGAGGGTATCTGCAGTGCCAATCACTCTATAGAGGTTACTAATAGGTGTGAGGGTATCTGCAGTGCCCATCACTCTATAGAGGTTACTAATAGGTTTGAGGGTATCTGCAGTTCCAATCACTCTATAGAGGTTACTAAAAGGTTTGAGTGTATCTGCCCTGTCCATCACTCTATATATGTTACTAATAGGTTTGAGGGTATCTGCAGTGCCCATCACTATAAAGAGGTTACTAATAGGTTTGTGGGTATCTCTCTCTTGAGACTATCTGCAGTGCCAATCACTCTCTAGAGGTTACTAATAGGTTTGAGAGTATCTGCAGTGCCCATCAGTCTATAGAGGTTACTAATAGGTTTGGGAGTATCTGCCCTGCCCATCACTCTATAGAGGTTACTAATAGGTTTGAGTGTATCTGCCCTGTCCATCACTCTATAGAGGTTACTAATAGGTTTGAGGGTATCTGCAGTGCCCATCACTCTATAGAGGTTACTAAAAGGATTGAGTGTATCAGCCCTGTCCATCACTCTATAGAGTTTACTAATATTTTTGAGGGTATCTGCAATGCCAATAACTCTATAGAGGTTACTAATAGGTGTGAGGGTATCTGCAGTGCCCATCACTCTATAGAGGTTGCTAATATTTTTGAGGGTATCTGCAGTACCAATAACTTTATAGAGGTTACTAATAGGTTTGAGCGTATCTGCAGTGCCCATCACTCTATAGAGGTTACTAATAGGTTTGAGGGTATCTGCAGTTCCAATCACTCTATAGAGGTTACTAAAAGGTTTGAGTGTATCTGCCCTGTCCATCACTCTATATATGTTACTAATAGGTTTGAGGGTATCTGCAGTGCCCATCACTCTATAGAGGTTACTAAAAGGATTGAGTGTATCAGCCCTGTCCATCACTCTATAGAGTTTACTAATATTTTTGAGGGTATCTGCAGTGCCAATCACTCTATAGAGGTTACTAATAGGTGTGAGGGTATCTGCAGTGCCCATCACTCTATAGAGGTTACTAATATTTTTGAGGGTATCTGCAGTACCAATCACTTATAGAGGTTACTAATAGGTTTGAGCGTATCTGCAGTGCCCATCACTCTATAGAGGTTACTAATAGGTTTGAGCGTATATGCAGTGCCCAGCACTCTATAGAGGTTACTAATAGGTTTGACTGTATCTGCAGTGCCCATCACCCTATAGAGGTTATTAATAGGTTTGAGGGTAACTGCAGTTCCAATTACTCTATAAAGGTTACTAATATTTTTGAGGGTATCTGCAGTGCCCATCACTTTATAGAGGTTACTAATAGGTTTGAGGGTATCTGCCCTGCCCATCACTCTATAGAGGATATTAATAGGTTTGAGGGTATCTGCCTTGCCCATCGCTACATATAGGTTACTAATAAAGTTGAGGCTATCTGCCCTGCCCATCACTCTATAGAGGTTACTAATAAGTTTGAGGGTATCTGCAGTGCCCATCACTCTATAGAGGTTACTAATAGGTTTGAGGGTATCTGCAGTGCCCATCACTCTATAGAGGTTACAAATAGGTTTTAGGGTATCTGCCCTGCCCATTACTCTATAGAGGTTACTAATAGGTTTGATGGTATCTTCCTTGTCCATCATTACATAGAGATTACTAATAAAGTTGAGGCTATCTGCCCTGTCCATCACTCTATAGAGGTTACTAAAAGGTTTGAGTGTATCTGCCCTATCCATCCCTCTATAGAGGTTACTAATAGGTTTGAGGGTATATGCAGTGCTTATCACTTTATAGAGGTTACTAATAGGTTTGACTGTATCTGCAGTGCCCATCACCCTATAGAGGTTACAAATAGGTTTGAGGGTATCTGCAGTTCCAATCACTCTATAGATGTTACTAAGAGGTTTGAGAGTATCTGCAGTGCCCATCACTCCATAGAGGTTACTATTAAGTTTGAGGTTATCTGCAGTGCCCATCACTCTATAGAGGTTACAAATAGGTTTTAGGTTATCTGCCCTGCCCATTACTCTATAGAGGTTACTAATAGGTTTGATGGTATCTTCCTTGCCCATCATTACATAGAGATTACTAATAAAGTTGAGGCTATCTGCCCTGTCCATCACTCTATAGAGGTTACTAAAAGGTTTGATGGTATCTGCAGTTCCCATCACTTTATAGAGGTTACTAATAGGTTTGACTGTATCTGCAGTGCCCATCACTCTATAGAGGTTACTAATATGTTTGAGGGTATCTGCCCTGCCCATCACTCTATAGAGGTTATTAATAGGTTTGAGGGTATCTGCCTTGCCCATCGCTACATATAGGTTACTAATAAAGTTGAGGCTATCTGCCCTGCCCATCACTCTATAGAGGTTACTAATAGGATTGAGGGTATCTGCAGTGCCCATCACTCTATAGAGGTTACTAATAGGTTTGAGGGTATCTGCAGTGTCCATCACTATATAGAAGTTACTAATAGGTTTGAGGGTATCTGCAGTTCCAATTACTCTATAGAGGTTACTAATATTTTTGAGGGTATCTGCAGTGCCCATCACTTTATAGAGGTTACTAATAGGTTTGAGGGTATCTGCCCTGCCCATCACTCTATAGAGGATATTAATAGGTTTGAGGGTATCTGCCTTGCCTATCGCTACATATAGGTTACTAATAAAGTTGAGGCTATCTGCCCTGCCCATCACTCTATAGAGGTTACTAATAGGTTTGAGGGTATCTGCAGTGCCCATCACTCTATAAAGGTTACTAATAGGTTTGAGGGTATCTGCAGTGCCCATCACTCTATAGAGGTTACTAATAGGTTTGAGGGTATCTGCAGTGCCCATCACTCTATAGAGGTTACTAATAGGTTTGAGGGTATCTGCAGTGCCCATCACTCTATAAAGGTTACTAATAGGTTTCAGGGTATCTGCAGTGCCCATCACTTTATAGAGGTTACTAATAGGTTTGACTGTATCTGCCCTGTCCATCCCTCTATAGAGGTTACTAATAGGTTTGAGGGTATCTGCAGTGCTCATCACTTTATAGAGGTTACTAATAGGTTTGACTGTATCTGCAGTGCCCATCACCCTATAGAGGTTACTAATAGGTTTGAGGGTATCTGCAGTTCCAATCACTCTATAGAGGTTACTATTATTTTTGAGGGTATCTGCAGTGCCCATCACTTTATAGAGGTTACTAATAGGTTTGAGGGTATCTTCAGTGCCCATAACTTTATAGAGTTTACTAATAGGTTTGACTGTATCTGCAGTGCCCATCACTCTATAGAGGTTACTAATATGTTTGAGGGTATCTGCCCTGCCCATCACTCTATAGAGGTTATTAATAGGTTTGAGGGTATCTGCCTTGCCCATCGCTACATATAGGTTACTAATAAAGTTGAGGCTATCTGCCCTGTCCATCACTCTATAGAGGTTACTAATAGGATTGAGGGTATCTGCAGTGCCCATCACTCTATAGAGGTTACTAATAGGTTTGAGGGTATCTGCAGTGTCCATCACTATATAGAGGTTACTAATAGGTTTGAGGGTATCTGCAGTGTCCATCACTATATAGAGGTTACTAATAGTTTTGAGAGTATCTGCAGTGCCCATCAGTCTTTAGAGGTTACTAATAGGTTTGGAGTATCTGCCCTGTCCATCACTCTATAGAGGTTACTAATAGGTTTGAGGGTATCTGCCTTGCCCATCGCTACATATATGTTACTAATAAAGTTGAGGCTATCTGCCCTGCCCATCACTCTATAGAGGTTACTAATAGGATTGAGGGTATCTGCAGTGCCCATCACTCTATAGAGGTTACTAATAGGTTTGAGGGTATCTGCAGTGTCCATCACTATATAGAAGTTACTAATAGGTTTGAGGGTATCTGCAGTACCAATTACTCTATAGAGGTTACTAATAGGTTTGAGGGTATCTGTAGTGCCCATCACTTTATAGAGGTTACTAATAGGTTTGACTGTATCTGCATTGCCCATCACCCTATAGAGTAGTGCTTTCCAAACTGTGTGTCGGGACACACTAGTGTGTCGGCAGCAGTGTGTAGGTGTGTCCCTGCTTCAGCACAAATTTTTTTAAATTTTATTATTATTTTTTTTGTGGGGGTTTCTGACTTTCCACCTGCTTGCTACGCATATCACATGGTTGACACGTGATTGATACCTAGGGGGTCACAGATCATCTTATCATATTGCCTCTATAGAGGTTACTAATAGGTTTGAGGGTATCTGCAGTGTCCATCACTATATAGAGGTTACTAATTGGTTTGAGGGTATCTGCAGTGTCCATCACTATATAGAGGTTACTAATAGTTTTGAGAGTATCTGCAGTGCCCATCAGTCTATAGAGGTTACTAATAGTTTTGGAGTATCTGCCCTGTCCATCACTCTATAGAGGTTATTAATAGGTTTGAGGGTATCTGCCTTGCCCATCGCTACATATATGTTACTAATAAAGTTGAGGCTATCTGCCCTGCCCATCACTCTATAGAGGTTACTAATAGGATTGAGGGTATCTGCAGTGCCCATCACTCTATAGAGGTTACTAATAGGTTTGAGGGTATCTGCAGTGTCCATCACTATATAGAAGTTACTAATAGGTTTGAGGGTATCTGCAGTACCAATTACTCTATAGAGGTTACTAATAGGTTTGAGGGTATCTGCCTTGCCCATCGCTACATATACGTTACTAATAAAGTTGAGGCTATCTGCCCTGCCCATCACTCTATAGAGGTTACTAATAGGTTTGACTGTATCTGCAGTGCCCATCACCCTATAGAGGTTACTAATAGGTTTGAGGGTATCTGCAGTTCCAATTACTCTATAGAGGTTACTAATATTTTTGAGGGTATCTGCAGTGCCCATCACTTTATAGAGGTTACTAATAGGTTTGAGGGTATCTGCAGTTCCAGTTACTCTATAGAGGTTACTAATATTTTTGAGGGTATCTGCAGTGCCCATCAATCTATAGAGGTTACTAATAGGTTTGAGGGTATCTGCCCTGCCCATCACTCTATAGAGGATATTAATAGGTTTGAGGGTATCTGCCTTGCCCATCGCTACATATAGGTTACTAATAAAGTTGAGGCTATCTGCCCTGCCCATCACTCTATAGAGGTTACGAATAAGTTTGAGGGTATCTGCAGTGCCCATCACTCTATAGAGGTTACTAATAGGTTTGAGGGTATCTGGAGTGCCCATCACTCTATAGAGGTTACTAATAGGTTTGAGGGTATCTGCATTGCCCATCACTCTATAGAGGTTACTACTAATAGGTTTGAGGGTATCTGCAGTTCCAATCACTCTATAGAGGTTACTAATATTTTTGAGGGTATCTGCAGTGCCCAGCACTTTATAGAAGTTACTAATAGGTTTAAACGTATCTGCAGTGCCCATCACTCTATAGAGTTTACTAATATTTTTGAGGGTATCTGCAGTGCCCATCACTTTATAGAGGTTACTAATAGGTTTGAGGGTATCTGCAGTTCCAATCACTCTATAGAGGTTACTAATATTTTTGAGGGTATCTGCAGTGCCCAGCACTTTATAGAAGTTACTAATAGGTTTAAACGTATCTGCAGTGCCCATCACTCTATAGAGTTTACTAATATTTTTGAGGGTATCTTCAGTGACCATCACTCTATAGAGGTTACTAATAGGATTGAGGGTATCTGCAGTGCCCATCACTATATAGAGGTTACTAATAGGTTTGGTGATATTAGTGATATACATTGTTCTGCTGAGGCCACTTCTAGGTTTCATGCTTTGTTTCCTGTCTGTAATGCTGTGCGTCCTGTCTGTAATGCTTTGTGTCCTGTCTGTAATGCTGTGCGTCCTGTCTGTAATGATGTGTCTCCTGTATGTAATGCTTTGTGTCCTGTCTGTAATGCTGTGCGTCCTGTCTGTAATGCTGTGTGTCTTGTCTGCAATGCTTTGTGTCGTGTTTGTAATGCTGTGTGTCCTGTCTGTAATGCTGTGCGTCTTGTCTGCAATGCTTTGTGTCGTGTTTGTAATGCTGTGTGTCCTGTCTGTAATGCTGTGCGTCCTGTCTGTAATGCTGTGTGTCCTGTCTGTAATGCTGTGCGTCTTGTCTGCAATGCTTTGTGTCGTGTTTGTAATGCTGTGTGTCCTGTCTGTAATGCTGTGCGTCTTGTCTGCAATGCTTTGTGTCGTGTTTGTAATGCTATGCGTCCTGTCTGTAATGCTGTGCGTCCTGTCTGTAATGCTGTGTGTCCTGTCTGTAATGCTTTGTGTCCTGTCTGTAATGCTGTGCATCCTGTCTGTAATGCTGTGCGTCCTGTCTGTAATGCTGTGCGTCCTGTCTGTAATGCTGTGTGTCTTGTCTGCAATGCTTTTTGTCGTGTTTGTAATGCTGTGTGTCCTGTCTGTAATGCTGTGCGTCTTGTCTGCAATGCTTTGTGTCGTGTTTGTAATGCTGTGCATCCTGTCTGTAATGCTTTGTGTCCTGTCTGTAATGCTGTGCGTCCTGTCTGTAATGCTTTGTGTCCTGTCTGTAATGCTGTGCGTCCTGTCTGTAATGCTTTGTGTCCTGTCTGTAATGCTGTGCGTCCTGTCTGTAATGCTGTGTGTCTTGTCTGCAATGCTTTTTGTCGTGTTTGTAATGCTGTGTGTCCTGTCTGTAATGCTGTGCGTCTTGTCTGCAATGCTTTGTGTCGTGTTTGTAATGCTGTGCGTCCTGTCTGTAATGCTTTGTGTCCTGTCTGTAATGCTGTGCGTCCTGTCTGTAATGCTTTGTGTCGTGTTTGTAATGCTGTGTGTCCTGTCTGTGATGCTGTGTATCCTTTCTGTGATGCTGTGTATCCTTTCTGTGATGCTGTGTGTCCTGTCTGTGATGAGTTGTATCCTGTCTGTAATGCTGTGTGTCCTGTCTGTGGTGCTGTGTGTGTCCTGTCTGTAATGCTGTGTGTGCCCTGTCTGTGGTGCTGTGTGTGCCCTGTCTGTGATGCTGTGTGCCCTGTCTGTGATGCTGTGTGCCCTGTCTGTGATGCTGTGTGTCCTGTCTGTAATGTTGTGTGTCCTGTCTGTGGTGCTGTGTGTGTCCTGTCTGTGGTGCTGTGTGTGTCTTGTCTGTAATGCTGTGTGTGCCCTGTCTGTAATGCTGTGTGTGCCCTGTCTGTGATGCTGTGTGCCATGTCTGTGATGCTGTGTGCCCTGTCTGTGATGCTGTGTGCCCTGTCTGTAATGCTGTGTGTGCCCTGTCTGTAATGCTGTGTGTGCCTTGTCTGTGATGCTGTGTGCCCTGTCTGTGATGCTGTGTGCCCTGTCTGTAATGCTGTGTGTGCCCTGTCTGTAATGCTGTGTGTGCCTTGTCTGTGATGCTGTGTGCCCTGTCTGTGATGTTGTGTGTCCTGTCTGTAATCCTGTGTGTCCTGTCTGTAATGGTGTGTTCTATCTGTAATGCTGTGTGTGTCCTGTCTGTAATACTGTGTGTCCTGTCTGTAATGGTGTGTTCTATCTGTAATGCTGTGTGTGTCCTGTCTGTAATACTGTGTGTCCTGTCTGTAATGCTGTGTGTGCCCTGTCTGTAATGCTGTGTGTGCCCTGTCTGTGATGCTGTGTGCCCTGCCTGTGATGTTGTGTGTCCTGTCTGTAATCCTGTGTGTCCTGTCTGTAATGGTGTGTTCTATCTGTAGTGCTGTGTGTGTCCTGTCTGTAATACTGTGTGTCCTGTCTGTAATGCTGTGTGTTCTATCTGTAATGCTTTGGAGGATACTAACAGATTTCATGGGTGGGGAAATTAACTTCCATTTATATTTTCCTCTCACAGTTTCATCTTCAGTGGAGTATTTGCTATTTATTCTTCCTCTTATTTCCAATAGGTTTTGTCCCCTTCACAGTTCTTGGTCACTGTCCCCCTGTGGGGTCTGAGCGGGTTTAAGCAGCGGAAGTCTCGCCGTTGGCGTTATTATACCCCAAGTGGTGTCCGACTGATGACACCTGTCATGGGACCTGAGAAGCTTCACCAGTGGCTGGAGATAGAGCAGTTCAAGAAGGGCACTTGTCATTGGCATGAGAGTGACGTTAATATCCAGGGGGACCTTGTACCAGCCCGAGTGATCAGCGTCTTTCAGAAACTTCTGCACAACGCTATCCCTTTCTGCAGCCTGTCTGGTAAGTAAAGCGCAACCTTCACTGATGATAATATACCTGAGCTGTTGTCCTCACTGAAGTCCTACAACAAGACTACAGATAGTACAGGGCAATTCATAGGCTGGAACAAAACTAAGGGTTAAGGCCCTAAAGGGTGAGTGCTGAGTTTGCCTGTTTTGTTACTGAAACGGAAACCTCTGTTACTTTTGTACTTGGAGAGGACTGCAGGCAGTGGCGTCACTAAGGTTGGTGTCACCCCGTGCGGTAAGTTATGGTGTCACCCCCCCTCCCTCCAGAAAGCAGACACACACAAACACAAAAACACAGGCACACACACACATACAAACACTCAGACACACTTAAAAACACACTCAGATGCACACACAAACACTCAGAAACATACTCAGACACACACACAAAAACACTCAGACACACACACAAACACACACACACAAAAACATTCAGACACGCACACAAAAACACCCAGGCACACACACACAGAAACACTCAGAAACATACTCAGACACACACACAAAAACACTCAGACACACACACAAACACACACACACACAAAAACATTCAGACACGCACACAAAAACACTCAGGCACACACACAGAAACACTCAGAAACATACTCAGACACACACACAAAAACACTCAGACACACACACAAACACACACACACACACAAAAACACTCAGACACACACACAAAAACATTCAGACACGCACACAAAAACACTCAGGCACACACACAAACACTTAGACACACACACAAAAACACAGGCACACCCACAGAAACACTCAGACACACACAAAAGCACTCAGACACACACACACACAAAAACACTCAGACACACACACACACACAAAAGCACTGACACACACACACACAAAAACTCAGACACACACACATACAAAATATTTAAACTGCACTGCATTAATTATAAAACTCATGCCTAGAGCTGCTCCCTGGCTCAGCAGAGCATCAAATGAAAGATAAACAGAGCACTCTAAAAATAAATCACTAAAGGCTTAGGCGCGCAAACTATGAAAATTCTGCTCTCTGACTCTGTTCCAAGTCTGTCAGTGCACAGCCCTGGGCCTTGTGCCTACCGCTTTTTATGGCCAAGAACCTCTGCTCTCTGCCCACCCCCAGACCCCCCGTCCGCCCTCCCTTCCGCCCTCCCTTCCTACCTCTTCAGTGTGCACTTAGTGAACCGTAACCGTACCGGTCTGGTGGGCATCATACGTGGCTCCTTCACTTTAGAGACAGTGTCAGACAGTCATGCGTTCAGGTGCCAGGCATCCCCCTCATGATTTCCCAGTTCCCGTTTAGAGAGACAGCACAGCAGTGAGTGACTCCACTGCTCCACACGTCACTGAGCAGTGAGCAGATAGGCAGGCAGGTTTAGGCTAGCAACGCAACTTTGCAAGCCCCACGGCATTCCCACAACATTCATAGTGATATTGGGCAGGGGAGGAGCAAAGTACAAACAAGCAAAAGCAGCCGGGAAAACTATTTGTGGAAATTGCAGCGCTGGCTCAAGGGGCAAAAAAATGAAGTGTCTACAACTTCCCCAGTCCCACATATGTTCACAAATGCTGGCCCCTCTAATAAAAAATATATGCATCTCTACATTGTATTTCTTTGAATTTCAATAAAAATTTAATTTTTTTTTTTTTTGGTGGTGTCACCCCCTGGAGGGTGTCACCCGGGTGCGGCCTGCACCCCCCTAGTGACGCCACTGCTGGTTTGGCTATCTGCTATATGTGGATGGGTGTCTTTCGGTAAGTATGTTTTCATTACTTTTCAGACACTCTCAGCTATGGTCTGGCACTTTATGTATTAATATAAAGTTTTAAATATATGTATTATACTTATATTTGCCATGAGTCAGGTTTATGTATATTTCTCTTGTAAGGTGTATCCAGTACACGGATCATACATTACTTGTGGGATATTCTCCTCCCCAACAGGGAGCTGCAAGAGGATCACCCACAGCAGAGCTGTCTATATAGCTCCTCCCCCAACTGCCATTCCCCAGTCATTCTCTTGCAGGTTTCGACATGGGTAGTTGCTAGAGAGATGTGGTGCATTAATGTAGTTTATCTTCAATCAAAAGTTTATTATTTTCAAATGGTACCGGAGTTGTACTATTTTAGCCTCAGGTAGAAAGTTGAAGAAGAGTCTGCCTGAGGTTTTTGATGATCTTAGCAGTTTGTAACTAAGATCCACTGCTGTTCTCACACATAACTGAAGAGATGAGTAACTTCAGCTGGGGGAATGGCGTGCAGGGTCTCCTGCTCTGAGGTATGTGCAGTTAAAAAAAATTCTAGAGAGAGGATAAGCTAGAAAATGCTGACAGTACCTGATTTATTTAAGGTAAGCCTGATTACAGTGATTTAATAATGACTGGTATCATGCTTGCTGTAAAGGGTAATATTTTTGTTATTTACTCTCATTACTGAATAGATATAACGTTTGCTTGATGTATATAAACGTTTATTACAAATGGTGATAAAACTTTATTCTGGGACCCACATGGCTGACTAGATTTTGCCTAGGGATAGTTTTTTATGGCCCTCTCACTGTGAGTACAGGTTGGGAGGGGCCTAATTTCAGGCCTAAATCGTGCAGTAGTTTTTGCAGCTTGAGACTTCCAGCTTCCCTGAAGGAGTCCACTGAACATACAGGACCTCTCTAAAGGGTTTTTGTACCTTCCAAAGTCATTGTATGGGCAGTTAGGGTCACAGCAGAGCTGTGGCAGTTGGTTGTGACTGTTTAAAAACGTTTATATCGTTTTTTTGATCCGGTTTTGAAACTAAGGGGTTAATCATCCATTTGCAAGTGGGTGCAATGCTATTTAAGTCTATTATACACACTGTAAAAATTTCATAAAATGTACTGCTTTTTTCACTGTTTTGCAGTTTCTGTGATTGTTTTTTTCTCTTAAAGGCACAGTACCGTTTTTATTTTTTGCTTGTTCACAGTTATTAAAGTGTTTTACAAGCTTGCTGGTCTCATTACTAGCCTGTTTAAACATGTCTGACATAGAGAAATCTCATTGTTCATTATGTTTAGAAGCCATTGTGGAACCCCCTCTTAGAATGTGTACCAAATGCACTGATTTTACTATAAGCTATAAAGATCATATTCTGGCTTTAAAAGATTTATCACCAGAGGAAACTGACAAGGGGGAAGTTATGCCGACTAACTCTCCCCACGTGTCAGAACCTATGACTTCCGCTCAAGGGACGCCCGCTCTAGAGGCGCCAAGTACATCTAGCGCGCCCATAGCGTTTACCTTTCAAGACATGGCGGCAGTTATGGATCATACCCTTACAGCGGTATTGTCCAAACTACCAGGGTTACAAGGAAAGTGAGACAGCTCTGGGACTAGGAAAAATACAGAGCACTCTGACACTTTAGTAGCTATGTCTGATATTCCCTCACAATATGCAGAAGCTGAGGAAGGAGAGCTTCTATCTGTGGGTGATCTTTCTGACTCAGGGAAGATAATTCAACCTGATTCTGATATGTCTACATTTAAATTTAAGCTTGAACACCTCTGCGTGTTGCTCAGGGAGGTTTTAGCTGCTCTGAATGACTGTGACACCATTACACCAGACAAATTGTGTAGATTGGATAAATACTATGCAGTGCCTGTTTACACTGATGTTTTTCCAATACCTAAGAGGTTTTCAGAAATTATTACTAAGGAATGGGATAGACCAGGTGTACCGTTCTCTCCCCCTCCTGTTTTTAAAAAGATGTTTCCCATAGATGCCGCTACACTGGACTTATGGCAAACGGTCCCTAAGGTGGAGGGAGCAGTCTCTACCCTAGTGAAGTGTACAACTATCCCAGTCGAGGACAGTTGTGCTTTCCTAGATCCAATGGATAAAAAGTTAGAGGGTTACCTTAAGAAAATGTTTATTCAACAGGGTTTTATTCTCCAGCCTCTTGCATGCATTGCCCCTGTCACTGCTGCTGCGGCCTTCTGGTTTGAGTCTCTGGAAGAGGCTCTACAGGTAGAAACCCCATTGGATGATATACTTGACAAACTTAAAGCTCTTAAGCTAGCCAATTCATTTGTTTCTGACGCCGTTGTTCATTTAACCAAACTAACGGCTAAGAACTCAGGTTTTGCTATTCAAGCGCGTAGGGCGTTATGGCTTAAATCCTGGTCAGCTGACGTTACTTCAAAGTCTAAGCTTCTCAATATTCCCTTCAAGGGACAGACCCTGTTCGGGCCCGGACTGAAGGAGATCATTTCTGATATTACTGGAGGAAAAGCTCACGCCCTTCCTCAGGATAGGTCCAACAAATTAAGGACCAAACAGACTAATTTTCATGCCTTTCGAAACTTCAAGACTGGCGCAGCATCAACTTCCTCTAATACTAAACAAGAGAGAAATTTTGCCCAGTCCAAGCTGGTCTGGAGACCTAACCAGGCTTGGAACAAAGGAAGGCAGGCCAAAAAGCCTGCTGCTGCCTCTAAGACAGCATGAAGGATTAGCCCCTGATCCGGTAACGGATCTAGTAGGGGGCAGACTTTCTCTCTTCGCCCAGGCTTGGGCAAGAGATGTCCAGGATCCCTGGGTGTTGGAAATTGTGTCCCAGGGGTATCTTCTGGACTTCAAAGCTTCTTCCCCAAAAGGAAGATTTCACCTCTCACAATTATCTGCAAACCAGATAAAGAGAGAGGCATTCTTACATTGTGTTCAAGACCTCCTAGTTATGGGAGTGATCCACCCAGTTCCAAGGGAGGAACAGGGGCAAGGATTCTATTCAAATCTGTTTGTGGTTCCCAAGAAAGAGGGGACCTTCAGACCAATCTTAGATCTCAAAAGCCTAAACAAATTTCTCAGGGTCCCATCCTTCAAAATGGAGACTATTCGAACCATCCTACCTATGATCTAGGAGGGTCAATATATGACTACCATGGACTTAAAGGATGCTTATCTTCACATTCCGATACACAGAGATCATCATCGGTTTCTCAGGTTCGCCTTCCTAGACAGGCATTACCAGTTTGTAGCTCTTCCCTTCGGTTAGCTACGGCACCAAGAATCTTTACAAAGGTTCTGGGGTCACTTCTGGCGGTCCTAAGGCCGCGGGGTATAGCAGTAGCCCCTTACCTAGACGACATTCTGATACAGGCGTCAAATTTTCAAATTGCCAAGTCACATACGGACATTGTTCTGGCATTTCTGAGGTCTCATGGGTGGAAAGTGAACAAAGAAAATAGTTCTCTGTCCCCTCTCACAAGAGTTTCCTTCCTGGGAACTCTGATAGATTCTGTAGAAATGAAGATTTACCTGACAGAGGCCAGGTTGTCAAAACTTCTAAATTCCTGCCGTGTTCTTTATTCTACTTCTCGCCCTTCAGTGGCTCAGTGTATGGAAGTAATTGGCTTAATGGTAGCGGCAATGGACATAGTGCCATTTGCCCACCTACATCTCAGACCGCTGCAACTCTGCATGCTCGGTCAGTGGAATGGGGATTACACAGATTTGTCCCCTCTACTAAATATGGATCAAGAGACCAGGGATTCTCTTCTCTGGTGGCTATCTCGGGTCCATCTGTCCAAAGGTATGACCTTCCGCAGGCCAGATTGGACAATAGTTACAACAGATTCCAGCCTTCTGGGCTGGGGTGCAGTCTGGAACTCCCTGAAGGCTCAGGGATCGTGGACTCAGGAGGAGGCACTCCTTCCGATAAACATTCTGGAACTAAGAGCGATATTCAATGCTCTTCAGGCTTGGCCTCAGCTAGCTGCGGTCAGGTTCATCAGATGTCAGTCGGACAACATCACGACTGTAGCTTACATCAACCATCAAGGGGCAACAAGGAGTTCCCTAGCAATGTTGGAGGTTTCAAAGATAATTCTATGGGCAGAGATTCACTCTTGCCATCTATCAGCTATCCATATCCCAGGAGTAGAGAACTGGGAGGCGGAGTCGACAAACTTTTCATCCGGGGGAGTGGGAGCTCCATCCGGAAGTGTTGGCACAGTTGATTCAACTTTGGAGCAAACCAGAACTGGATCTCATGGCGTCTCGTCAGAACGCCAAGCTTCCTTGTTACAGATCCAGGTCCAGGGATCCCAAGGCAGCACTGATAGATGCTCTAGCAGCGCCTTGGTCCTTCAACCTGGCTTATGTGTTTCCACCGTTTCCTCTGATCCCTCGTCTGATTGCCAAGATCAAGCAGAAGAGAGCTTCAGTGATTTTGATAGCACCTGCGTGGCCACGCAGGACTTGGTATGCAGATCTGGTGGACATGTCATCCTTTCCACCATGGACTCAGCCGCTGAGACAGGACCTTCTACTTCAGGGTCCTTTCAACCATCCAAATCTGATTTATCTGCGTCTGACTGCTTGGAGATTGAACGCTTGATTTTGTCAAAGCGTGGTTTCTCCGAGTCGGTCATTGATACCTTAATACAGGCACGAAAGCCTGTCACCAGGAAAATCTACCATAAGATATGGTGTAAATATCTTCATTGGTGTGAATCCAAGGGTTACTCATGGAGTAAAGTCAGGATTCCTAGGATATTATCCTTTCTCCAAGAAGGATTGGAGAAGGGCTTATCAGCTAGTTCCTTAAAGGGACAGATTTCTGCTCTGTCTATCCTTTTGCACAAACGTCTGGCTGAGGTTCCAGATGTTCAGGCGTTTTGTCAGGCTCTGGTTAGAATCAAGCCTGTGTTTAAACCTGTTGCTCCACCATGGAGTTTAAATTTAGTTCTTAAAGTTCTTCAAGGGGTTCCGTTTGAACCTTTGCATTCCATAGATATTAAGCTCTTATCTTGGAAAGTTCTGTTTTTAGTAGCTATCTCCTCAGCTCGAAGAGTTTCAGAGTTATATGCTTTACAATGTGATTCCCCTTATCTCATTTGCCATGCAGATAAGGTAGTGTTATGTACCAAACCTGGTTTTCTACCTAAGGTGGTATCTAATAAGAATATCAATAAGGAGATTGTTGTTCCGTCACTGTCTGTTACACAATCTTGACGTGGTTCGTGCTTTAAAGTTTTATTTACAAGCTACTAAAGATTTTCGTCAAACATCTGCATTGTTTGTTGTCTACTCTGGACAGAGGAGAGGCCAAAAGGCTTCGGCAACTTCTCTCTCTTTTTGGCTAAGAAGTATAATCCGCTTAGCTTATGAGACTGCTGGCCAGCAGCCTCCTGAAAGAATTACGGCTCATTCTACTAGAGCGGTAGCTTCCACATGGGCTTTTAAGAATGAGGCTTCTGTTGAACAGATTTGTAAGGCGGCGACTTGGTCTTCGCTTCATACTTTTTCTAAATTCTACAAATTTGATACTTTTGCTTCTTCGGAGGCTATTTTTTGGGAGAAAGGTCTTACAGGCAGTGGTGCCTTCCGTTTAAGCGCCTGCCTTGTCCCTCCCTTCATCCGTGTCCTATAGCTTTGGTATTGGTATCCCACAAGTAATGGATGATCCGTGGACTGGATACACCTTACAAGAGAAAACATAATTTATGCTTACCTGATAAATTTATTTCTCTTGTGGTGTATCCAGTCCACGGCCCGCCCTGTCATTTCAAGGCAGGTGCTTTTTATTTTTAAACTACAGTCACCACTGCACCCTATAGTTTCTCCTTTCTCTTGCTTGTCTTCGGTCGAATGACTGGGGAGTGGCAGTTGTGGAAGGAGCTATATAGACAGCTCTTCTGTGGGTGATCCTCTTGCAGCTCCCTGTTGGGGAGGAGAATATTCCACAAGTAATGGATGATCCGTGGACTGGATACACCACAAGAGAAATACATTTATCAGGTAAGCATAAATTATGTTTTCCTTTTGCAGACTATCAGTTTTAAAATTGGGAAAAACATATTTAGGAGGTTATTTTTTTCTTACCTGGGGTATAGTCTTTTCTTCGAAATTGACTGTTTTCATTAATTTTCACAGGCAAAATTAGGCTAGCGAGGCCGCACAATGCTGATATTTATTGCGTCATTCTTGGTGCTAGAATTTTTTTAGCGTGAAGGTACGTTCGTTGATGCAAATTAGTCATTTCTGGTGTCTTAGTAGACGCCAGGTTGCGTCTGCCATGACGCGAGTTGCGTCATTTCCAGATGTTGTTAGCGTAAAAAAATAAAATAATTTTGCGTTGTGCTTCATACTTGGCCCCAAATAATTTATTAATTTAAACCCCACTTCCTATATGCGCCTTGCCTTTTTTATGCTCAGAGGGCTATGCTGTTTGCATTTTTTTCCCTTTCCTGAAACTGCCATATAAGGAAATTGATCATTTTGCTTTATGTTGTTTTTTCTCTTACATTTGCAAGATGTCTCAATCTGATCCTGTCTCAGAAACCACTGCTGGATTCCTGCTGCCTGATAACAGTTCTACCAAAGATAAGTGTATCTGTTGTAAATTAGCGGAGATTATATCTCCAGCTGTGGTATGTAATAGTTGTCATGATAAGCTTTTACATGCAGAGAATGTATCCATCAGTACTAGTACAATGCCTGTTGTTCCTTCAACATCTAATGTACATGATATCCATGTGAATATAAAAGATTTTATTGCTGATGCGATTCAGAAGGCTTTGTCTGCTATTCCGCCTTCTAATAAACGTAAAAGGTCTTTTAAAACTTCTCATAAAGTTGATGAAATTTCAAATGACCGACAACATACTGAATTATCCTCCTCTGATGAGGATCTATCTGATTCAGAAGATCTACCTCAGATATTGACACTGACAAATCTTCTTATCTTTTTAAGATGGAGTATATTTGTTCTTTGTTAAGAGGTGTTGATTACTTTGGATATTGAGGAAACTAGTCATCTTGATACTAAAACTAGTAAATGTTTAAATTCTGTTTATAAACCTCCTGTGGTTACTCCAGAGGTTTTTGCCGTTCCTGATGCTATTTCTGATATGATTTCTAAGGAATGGAATAGGCCTGGTACTTCTTTTATTCCTTCTTCAAGGTTTAAAAAATTGTATCCTTTGCCAGCAGTTAGATTGGAGTTTTGGGAAAAAATCCCCAAAGTTGATGGGGCTATTTCTACTTTTGCCAAACGTACTACTATCCCTATGGAAGATAGTACTTCCTTTAAGGACCCTTTAGATATGAAACTTGAATCTTATCCAAGGAAAGCTTATTTATATTCTGGCTATCTTCTCAGGCCTGCCATTTTTATGGCTGATGTTGCAGCTGCATCAACTTTTTAGTTGGAAAGACAGAATAAGGAACAGAAAGCCAATCCTTTCTCCAAAGAATCTGGTTCCAATTGGAAACCTTCTTCAAGTTGGAATAAATCCAAGCCATTTAAGAAACCAAAGCCAGCCCCCAAGTCTGCATGAAGGTGCGTCCCTCATTCCAGCTCAGCTGGTGGGGGGGGGGGAGTAGATTAAAATTTTTCCAAGCCATTTGGGCAGATTCTGTCCAAAATCAATGGATTCAGAGTATTGTCTTTCAAGGGTATCGAATAGGATTCAGAGTAAGACCTCCTGTGAGAATATTTTTTCTCTCACATGTCCCAGCAAATCCAGTGAAGGCTCAGGTTTTTCTGATCTAGAGCTTTCTGGGGTAATCATACCAGTTCCGTTCCAGGAACAGGGTCTGGGGTTTTTTTCAAATCTGTTCATTGTCCCAAAGAAAGAAAATTTATTCAGGCCAGTTCTGGATCTGAAAATTTTGAATCGTTTTGTAAGAGTGCCAACTTTCAAGATGGTGACTATAAGGATTATTCTGCCTTTTGTTCAGCAAGGTCATTATATGTCCACAATAGACTTACAGGATGCTTATCTTCATATTCTGATTCATCCAGACCACTATCGGTTTCTGAGATTCTCTTTTCAAGACAAGCATTACCAATTTGTCGCTCTTCCATTTGGCCTAGTGACAGCTCCAAGGATTTTTTCAAAGGTTCTTGGTGCCCTACTCTCTGTAATCAGAGAACAGGGTATTGCAGTGTTCCTTATTTGGATGATATCTTGGTACTAGCTCAGTCTTTACATTCTGCCGAATATCACACGAATCAACTAGTGTTGTTTCTTCAAAGACATGGTTGGAGGATCAATTTACCAAATAGTTCCTTGAATCCTCAGACAAGGGTCACCTTTTTAGGTTTCCAAATAGATTCAGTGTCCATGACTCTGTCTCTAACAGACAAGAGACAAATAAAATTGGTTTCAGCTTGTTGGAACCTTCAGTCTCAATCATTCCCTTCAGTAGCTATGTGCATGGAAGTTGTAGGTCTCATGACCGCAGCATCGGACACAATCCCCTTTGCTCGTTTTCATATAAGACCTCTCCAGCTTTGTATGCTAAATCAATGGTGCAGGGATTATACAAAGATATCACAATTATTATCCTTAAATGCCAATGTTGGACGCTTTTTGACTTGGTGGTTAGATCACCATCGTATAGTTCAAGGGGCCTCTTTTGTTCGTCCAACCTGGACTGTGATCACAACAGATGGAAGTCTGTCTGGTTGGGGAGCTGTCTGGGGATCTCTGACAGCACAAGGGGTTTGGAAATCTCAAGAGGCGAGGTTACCAATCAATATTTTAGAACTCTATTTTCGGGGCTCTTCAGGTTTGGCCTTTGTTGAAGAGAGAACCGTTCATTTGTTTTCAGACAGACAATATCACAACTGTGGCATATGTCAATCATCAGGGTGGGACTCACAGTCCCCTAGCTATGAAAGAAGTATCTTGGATACTTTCTTGGGCAGAATCCAGCTCTAGTCTAATTTCTGCGGTACATATAAAAGGTGTAGACAATTGGGAGGCGGATTATCTCAGCGGTCATACTTTACATCCGGGGGAGTGGTCTCTCCATCCAGATGTGTTTTTTCAGATTGTTCAGATGTAGGGTCTTCCAGAAATAGATCTGCTGGCTTCACATCTAAACAAGAAACTTCCCAGGTACCTGTCCAGGTCCAGGGATCCTCAGGCAGAGTCGGAGGATGTGTTAGCAGTTCCTTGGTTTTACCAACCTGCTTATATCTTCCCGTCTCTAGTCCTTCTTCCAAGAGTGATCTCCATGGAAGGTTCGTTTTTGTTTCTGGTAGCACCAGCATTGCTTCACAGGTTCTGGTATGCGGATCTTGTCCGGATGTCCAGTTGCCAACCTTTGCCACTTGCTTTAAGACCAGACCCTCTGTCTCAAGGGCCGTTTTTCCATCAGGATCTCAAATCATTTAATTTGATGATATGTAAATTGAACGCTTAGTGCTTAGTCATAGAGGTTTCTCTGACTCAGTGATTGATACTATGTTACAGGCTCGTAAATCTGTCTCTAGGAAGATTTATTATTGAGTTTGGAAGATTTATATTTCATGGTGTTCTTCTCATAAATTCTCTTGGTATTCTTTTAGAATTTCTAGAATTTTACAGTTTCTTCAGGATGGTTTGGATAAAGGTTTGTCTGCAATTTCCTTGAAGGGACACATCTCTGCTCTTTCTGTTTTATTTCACAGAAAGATTGCTATGCTTCCTGATATTCACTGTTTTGTACAGGCTTTGGTTCGTATTAAGCCTGTCATTAAATAAATCTCTCCTCCTTGGAGTCTTAATTTGGTTTTGAAGGCTCTACAGGCTTCTCCTTTTTAGCCTATGCATTCTTTGGACATTAAACTACTTTCTTGGAAAGTGTTATTCCTTTTGGCCATCTCTTCTGCTAGAAGAGTTTCCGAATTATCTGCTCTTTCTTGTGAGTTTCCTTTTCTGATTTTCCATCAGGGTAAGGCAGTTTTGCGGACTTCATTTAAATTTCTACCTAAGGTTGTGACATCTAACAACATTAATAGGGAAATAGTTCCCTCTGTGTCCTATTCCTAACAATTCTTTGGAAAGATTGTCTTTGGATTGTCTTTGGAAAGATCCTTACATTCTCTGGATGTTGTAAGAGCTTTGAAATATTATGTTGAAGCTACTAAAGATTTCAGGAAGATTTCTAGGGCCCAATTACATATACGGCGCAGGCTTCAGCACAAGCGCTGCAACCTGCGCCACCCGTAATTTCACATTGCACATCAGGGTTTTACATAAACCCCGCCGGCAGTTCATAAAGTGCAGTAAGTCTGATAAAATAGCGATGTCCAGAAATGAGCGTAAATACAAATTTCTGGAGTCGCCAGTGACTTACGGCACTTTAGCTAAGAAAAGTAAAGAAAATAACAAATCTCCCGTAAAAGTCTAACACGCCTCCCAAAAATAAGCCTGACATGTAAAAATCCCTATATCTGCAATCCCCCCCTCTCACTACTAATAATAAATGTATTAACACCTAGACCGACAACCGCCCACAATGCAATAAGCCTAATTAAACTATTAACCCCTATATCCGCCATCAAAATAACACCGCAAGTAATAACTCAATTATTAAACCCTAAATCCACTAACCCCAACATCACAAACTACCTATTAAAACTATTAACCCTTAATCCGCCATTAACTCACAACGCAATAAACCTATTCAAGTATTAACCCCTAAACCACCATAGCCCACAATGCAATGAACCTATTCAAGTATTAACCCCTAAACTGCCATAGCCCAAAATGCAATAAACCTAACCCCTAACCTAACCCCCCCTAACCTAACCCCCGCTAACCTAACACCCCCTAAATGAACCCAAATTACCTAATTAACCAAATACAAAAGTTACTATTAAATTTAAAAAAAACTAACATTACTTTAAAAATATGAATAAACTAAGTATAAATTAAAGGGACAGTCTAATCAAAATTCTGAAATAGAGTGCCCTTTAAGCTACAATTACAGAAAATAAAAAAATATAAGATTACAGAAAATAATAAAGAAAATTACCAAATTTTACAAAAATTATACCTAATCCCTATGAAAATTACCCCCCAAAATAAAAACACCCCCTAATCTAATAAACTACCAGTAGCCCTTAAAAGGGCTTTTTGCAGGGCATTCCCCAAGATAATCAGCTCTTTTTCCAAAAAATACACAACCCCCCAACAGTAAAACACCACACTCACCAACCCCCCCCCCAAATAAAATAACCTAACACTAAAAACCCTAAACTACCCATTGCCCTGAAAAGGGCATGTTACGGTATATCCCGGATACCAGGGGTTAATACCAGATGAACAATGTCCTGAATATGGGATCAGCAACTCACAAACCAGCTTATTCCCCCCTCAAACATGAGACCAGGCTCCACATTGAAGGTTAAAACAGAATGCACTTTATTGAAGGCTATATGCCCAGTATTTATGCAGGTCTGACCCCAGATGGGGGGTTGAAAGAATATTGTACATTAGATAGAGGGAAAATGCCCTTTGACATGCCACAATAGAATTACATTACTTAAGCAGATAAGCAAGTTAAACACAAGACACAATTGAGCCCTTCTTATCACTTGGGCGTCTGCTCTCTGGATGTGATTAAACAATGTGAATGTTTATCACTAAACTTAATTACAGTACACAATAGCTGAGGCTAGCAACCTTGTCTTTAGAAAATAGCTTCTTAAAGCTGAACAAAGTTAACTCTTTCAGTACTAACAGAAGGGTCTGTCACATAGCTCCCTCCTAGTGGAACACTCCGGCAGACCCGGCTTGACCCTTTGGAGGGTCAACCTGTGGATGACCGGACTAGGAGGTGGTAGGCATGTCAGTTTGCTGGGACAATCCATCTGTATTCCCGTTATGAGAGAGAATCCCTGTCCGTATAAATAAGGGTTCAACTTCTTCAGTGCCCAGACTAGGGCTAAACAGTCCTTCAAAATATCATCGGCTTCTTTACGTGGTTTTTGTACCTGCTCTTTATAGGTATCCACAATCCCTTCATACTGACATAGGGTGCCCTTGAGTTGCTGCACCTCACTATGAGCCAGCGCCAGCTTCTCCTCCAGTGTCGCTAAGTTTGTCTTTAATGTTTCATGTTCCACTCTCAAGCTGGTGTTTTCTGCGGTCTGCCGGTGCAGCTTGTCTAGCAGAGATTCCCGTTCCAAACGTGCTTTTTCCTCTGCGCTCCTCTTCTCTCCCGCTAGCACTGTTACGTGATTGTTTATCGTGACCATTTCATCCTCTACTTGACTCTTCTCCTTCATCAGCGCATTGTAACGGGACTTCCACGTATCAATAGCGGATAGAGATTTACTGAGCTCAGCGTCCTGGGGCTTAGCAGCAGGTGGGTCAGTCTCTGCTGCACGGATCTGGGCACGGGTAGTCTTAGGGTTAACATCAGCGGGACCCATAGGAGTGTAGGCAGAAACAAGGGGGGCCAAGTCATTTCCAAGGAGAACATCAGCTGGTAAATCCTTCATGACCCCCACATTCACAGGTCTAGCGCCCACTCCCCAATCCAAATGCACCCTGGCAACAGGTAGGCGGAACACAGCGCCCCCTGCTACCCTCACAGTCACAGTGTCTCCAGTGTGCTGTTTCTCAGACACCAAGTTCTTTTGAAGCAAGGTCGTGGTAGCACCAGTATCCCATAGACCACTGACCTCCTTCCCATTCACTTTAACCTGTTGCCCGTTATTCCGGCGGGCAGCTTGCACAAGGTCTGCTTCATGTAGGATGCCCCAGCATTCTTCCACCTCTACGCAGTGGGCCGCAGGCTGAGGGTTACGTGGGATTCCGCCGGCAGGTCTTCTCCAGGACTGTGCTTGGTTCGCTGCATTTAGGGGACACTCTGGTCTTTTGTGCCCAAGTTGCTTACATCCAAAGCACCGAATAGGCTGTGAGTAGCCCCGTGAATTGAACCGGGCTCTCTGAGGGTAGTTCGTGGCTGGAGGCCGTGTGGTAGAGCGGTGCGCTGGGGGTTGGTAACTGGTAGCTGCTGGGGTGACTGTGGGTCTGTACTCCACTCTGGCAGGGGGCTTAGTGGTAGCAGTGTCCAGTTTGCGGGCATCTGTATACTCATCTGCCAGGCGAGCTGCTTCATGCAGGGTGGAGGGTTTACGGTCCCGAACCCACTCTCTAACTCCTGCTGATAACTTGTCAAAGCAATGTTCCAACAGGAATAGCTGCAGCACCTCTTCCCCAGATACGGCTTGGCACCCCGCCATCCAGTAAGATGCTGTGCGGTGCACCTTACATGCCCACTCAACGTAGGAATCACCGGCTAATTTAACAGTGTCTCTGAACCGCCTCCGGTATGCCTCTGGTGTAACCGCATACCTGGAGAGCAGAGCCTCTTTTACAGTATTATAATCCCCGACTTCCTCATCTGGAATGGCCCGAAAAGCCTCACTGGCCCGGCCGGATAATTTCCCGGATAATATCGTGACCCAGTCCTCTGTGGGTACCTGGTGTAGTGCACATTGCCTCTCAAAATCCGCAAGTTACCCGTCAATCTCTCCTTCTGTTTCCAGGAAGTTTTTAAAAGCTGCAAAATTTACTTTTGCTCAGCTGCTATGACCCAGTCGATAATTTCCGCAGATGGGTTGGGGCCATAATGTGCCAGTCTTATTTTGACAGCCCGGTCAAAGCTTGCTTCTTCGGGGGTTCTGTCTGATATGCTGAGCCCATTGGTTCCTACGGTCCCTGGTACTCTTTCCATTTTGGTCAGTATTGTAATAATCTCCCTCTTCCTGAGGTTACTGGTTTGTTGGCCCCGTTGTTCTAGCAGGTCTTTAAGGGTAGCTCTTTTTAGCCTTTCATATGGTATTCCCATTAGGTCTGGATGTGCAGTTGCTCTTCTGGGCGATAAGGATCATCCCGTCGCTTGCCACCAATTGTTACGGTATATCCCGGATACCAAGGGTTAATACCAGATGAACGATGTCCTGAATATGGGATCAGCAACTCACAACCCAGCTAATTCCCCCCTCAAACATGAGACCAGGCTCCACATTGAAGGTTAAAACAGAATGCACTTTATTGAGGGCTATATGCTCAGTATTTATGCAGGTCTGACCCCAGATGGGGGGTTGAAAGAATATTGTACATTAGATAGAGGGAAAACGCCCTTTGACATGCCACAATAGAATTACATTACTTAAGCAGATAAGCAAGTTAAACACAAGACACAATTGAGCCCCTCTTATCACTTGGGCGTCTGCTCTCTGGATGTGACTAAACAATGTGAATGTTTATCACTAAACTTAATTACAGTACACAATAGCTGAGGCTAGCAACCTTGTCTTTAGAAAATAGCTTCTTAAAGCTGAACAAAGTTAACTCTTTCAGTACTGACAGAAGGCTCTGTCACATCACCCTGCACCGTATACAGCTCCTCACCCTGCACCGTATACAGCTCCTCACACTGCACCGTATACAGCTCCTCTCACTGCACCGTATACAGCTCCTCTCACTGCACCGTATACAGCTCCTCACCCTGCACCATATACAGCTCCTCTCACTGCACCGTATACAGCTCCTCACCCTGCACCGTATACAGCTCCTCTCACTGCACCGTATACAGCTCCTCTCCCTGCACCGTATACAGCTCCTCTCCCTGCACCGTATACAGCTCCTCACCCTGCACCGTATACAGCTCCTCACTCTGCACCGTATACAGCTCCTCACCCTGCACCGTATACAGCTCCTCTCACTGCACCGTATACAGCTCCTCACCCTGCACCGTATACAGCTCCTCTCACTGCACCGTATACAGCTCCTCACCCTGCACCGTATACAGCTCCTCTCACTGCACCGTATACAGCTCCTCTCACTGCACCGTATACAGCTCCTCACCCTGCACCGTATACAGCTCCTCACCCTGCACCGTATACAGCTCCTCACCCTGCACCGTATACAGCTCCTCACCCTGCACCGTATACAGCTCCTCTCACTGCACCGTATACAGCTCCTCCCCCTGCACCGTATACAGCTCCTCACCCTGCACCGTATACAGCTCCTCACCCTGCACCGTATACAGCTCCTCACCCTGCACCGTATACAGCTCCTCACCCTACACCGTATACAGCTCCAGTGACTGAGCAAGCACCACTTGAGAGTTACACTGAGGCATTAGCAATTGATCTCATTCAATAAAGAGTCCAAAATCCCTCAAAAAAATATTTAAATGCTTTATTCAATCCGTCAAATTAAAAAGCACTATCAACATGGATAGGTATAAAACTCCTAATAAAGAAGCTTACGCGTTTCGGCCGTAGCCTTATTCATAGCTCTGATCTACTTAAAATGAAGCTAAATATAAACCACCTACTGTATAGACGATATTGTGTGTTACACGCCCTGCATATGACTTTAACCATTTTTTTCTTTGTAAGTTGGTAATGAGTAGAACTTTTTGAGTGTGTTGTACTGTGAGAGTGTAGGCCTGTGCCTCACATGACCCTCACCTGAATATGCTCCCTGTCTCATTTAGATAAGGTGAGTGTCCTTGAGTCTTCGGGCCCTGTGTTAAGGGTGAGTGTGGAGACATCGGAACAACTGGTGGAAGTGGAGCTGGTTCCAGCTGTGGAGATTCCTGGTTACTGGCCCAGAAAAGCTCGATGGCCACGATTCCTGGCACGATGGCCATCCAAGGAAAGAGCTCGGTGTATTAAGGTACCTCGGGGGAGGAAAATCATTTAGGGGTGTGGTTTGGGTAATGTGGCCAGCACAGCATATGGTGGGTAGGTCTGAGGCATGACACAAGCACAATGAAAGTTTGTAACCCGATCTGTACTTACCTCTATGTCTGGTAGTACTGGCTCACATTTTATTGCAATGTGGCTCTTAGCACCTCTGCCTCTAGCAACCTGTGTAAGATAAAGTCCTAGAGATGTTCTGGCACAGTTTTGACATGCCTCTAGCGAGGTTCTGGCACAGTCCTGACATGCATCCATCGAGGTTCTGGCACAGTTCTGATATGCATCCATTGGGGTTCTGGCACAGTTCTGACATGACTCTAGCAAGGTTCTGACACAGCTCTGCAATGCCTCTAGCGAGGTTTTGACACAGATCTGACATGACGCTAGCGAGGACCTGACACAGCTCTGACATGACTCTAGCGAGGTTCTGATACAGCTCTGACATGACTCTAGCGAGGTTCTGACACAGCTCTGACATGCTTCTAGCGAGGTTCTGATACAGCTCTGACATGACTCTAGCGAGGTTCTGGCAGAGCTCTGATATGCCTCTAGCGAGGTCCTGGCACAGCTCTGACATGCCTCTAGCGAGGTTTTGGCACAGTTTTCACATAACTAGTGAGGTCCTTGCACAGCTCTGACAAGCCTCTATCACTGCTTTGGCACAGCTCTGACAAGCCTCTACTGGGGTTCTGGCACAGCTCTGACATGCCTCTAGCAGGGTTTTGGCACAGCTCTGACATGCCTCTAGCGGGGTTCTGACACAGCTCTGACATGCCTCTAGCGGGGTTCTGGTACAGCTCTGACATGACTCTAGTGAGGTTCTGGCACAGCTCTGACATGCCTCTAGCGGGGTTCTGGCACAGCTCTTACATGCTGTCAGGGTTTTATCCCTGCTTTGTTTGCCATGTGCTCCTGGCAGCCATTTTACTCACCTTTCTTGCTGACTCTGGTGCATAGTGTGTGATGCTGCTCATTTCCTGCACGCACTTTTATGGCCAGACTGGTGTACATCATCTGTGTGAGACAGGTTGCAGTCTCAGAATTGTCATCACTTATTATTTAAAGGGCCTCTGTTCAGTATGCTTTGCCCTTGCGTTGTCTCAGACCTGTTTGTGAGTTCCAGTGTATTACCTGGCTGTCTGACGTCCCTCCTGGTTCCTGATCCCTGGCTTGTTCCTGAATTTGCTGTTCTCCTTATTCTTGATTCGGCTCGTCTGACTACTCGCTTTGGCTCTTACCTCGGCTCGTCTGACTACCAGCTCTGGTTTTGATTCCTGGCTTATTTGACTTGTGGACTTTTTATTATTTTTGCTATTAATAAAGGTGTGATTATTTTTGCACTTCTCGCCTCAGTCTGATTCCTGTCACCCTGACACATGCTTCTAGAAGGGTTCTGGCACAGCTCTGACATGCCTCTAGCAGGGTTCTGGCACAGCTCTGACATGCCTCTAGCACTGCTCTGGCACAGCTCTGACATGCCTCTAGCACTGCTCTGGCACAGCTCTGACATGCCTCTAGCGAGTTTCTGGCACAGCTCTGACATGCCTCTAGCACTGCTCTGGCACAGCTCTGACATGACTCTAGCGGGGTTCTGGCACAGCTTTGACATGCCTCTAGCAGGGTTCTGGCACAGCTCTGACATGCCTCTAGCAGGGTTCTGGCACAGCTCTGACATGCCTCTAGCGAGGTTCTGGCACAGCACTGACATGCCTCTAGCGAGGTTCTGACACAGCTCTGACATGCCTCTAGCGGGGTTCTGGCACAGGTCTGACATGCCTCTAGCGGGGTTCTGGCACAGCTCTGACATGCCTCTAGCGAGGTTCTGGCACAGCTCTGACATGCCTCTAGTCAGGTTCTGGCACAGTTCTGACATGCCTCTAGCAAGGTTCTGGCACAGCTCTGACATGCCTCTAGCAAGGTTCTGGCACAGCTCTGACATGCCTCTAGCGAGGTTCTGGCACAGTTCTGACATGCCTCTAGCAGGGTTCTGGCACAGCTCTGACATGCCTCTAGCGAGGTTCTGGCACAGTTCTGACATGCCTCTAGCGGGGTTCTGGCACAGTTCTGACATGCCTCTAGCGAGGTTCTGGCACAGCTCTGACATGCCTCTAGCGAGGTTCTGGCACAGCTCTGACATGCCTCTAGCCAGGTTCTGGTACAGTTCTGACATGCCTCTAGCGGGGATCTGGCACAGTTCTGACATGCCTCTAGCGAGGTTCTGGCACAGTTCTGACATGCCTCTAGCGAGGTTCTGGCACAGCTCTGACATGCCTCTAGCGAGGTTCTGGCACAGTTCTGACATGCCTCTAGCGAGTTTCTGGCACAGCTCTGACATGCCTCTAGCACTTCTCTGACATGCCTCTAGCGAGGTTCTGGCACAGTTCTGACATGCCTCTAGCAAGGTTCTGGCACAGCTCTAACATGCCTCTAGCACTTCTCTGACATGCCTCTAGCGGGGTTCTGGCACAGCTCTGACATGCCTCTAGCGAGGTTCTGACACAGCTCTGACATGCCTCTAGTGAGGTTCTGGCACAGGTTTGATATGACTAGTGAGGTTCTGACACAGCTCTGACATGCCTCTAGCGAGGTTCTGGCACAGTTTCGACATGACTAGTTAGGTTCTGACACAGCTCTGACATGTCTCTAGCGAGGTACTGGCACAGCTCTGACATGCCTCTAGCGAGGTTCTGGAACAGCTCTGACATGCCTCTAGCACTGCTCTGGCACAGCTCTGACAAGCCTCTAGCACTGCTCTGGCACAGCTCTGACAAGCCTCTACTGGGATTCTGGCACAGCTCTGACATGCCTCTAGTGGGGTTCTGACACAGCTCTGACATGCCTCTAGCACTGCTCTGGCACAGCTCTGACATGCCTCTAGCGGGGTTCTGGCACAGCTCTGGCATGCCACTAGCGGGGTTCTGGCACAGCTCTGACATGCCGCTAGCGAGGTTCTGGCACAGTTCTGACATGCCACTAGCGGGGTTCTGGCACAGCTCTGACATGCCTCTAGCGGGGTTCTGGCACAGCTATGACATGCTTCTAGCGGGGTTCTGGCACAGCTCTGACATGCCTTTAGTGAGGTTCTGGCACAGCTCTGACATGCCTCCAGCACTGCTCTGGCACAGCTCTGACATGCCTCTAGCGGGGTTCTGGCACAGCTCTGACATGCCTCTAGCGAGGTTCTGGCACAGTTCTGACATGCCTATAGCGGTGTTCTGGCACAGCTCTGACATGCCTCTAGCACAGCTCTGACATGCCTCTAGCACAGCTCTGACATGACTCTAGCACTTCTCTGACATGCCTCTAGTGGGGTTCTGGCACAGCTCTGACATGCCTCTAGCGGGGTTCTGGCACAGCTCTGACATGCCTCTAGCACAGCTCTGACATGCCTATAGCACAGCTCTGACATGCCTCTAGCGAGGTTCTGGCACAGTTCTCACATGCCTCTAGCACTGCTTTGGCACAGCTCTGACAAACTTCTCCCGGGCACAGTTTTGACATGACTAGTTAGGTACTGACACAGCTCTGACATGCCTCTAGCACTGCTCTGGCATGCTTTTAGCGGGGTTCTGGCACAGCTCTGACATGCCTCTAGCGGGTTTCTGGCACAGCTCTGACATGCCTCTAGTGGGGTTCTGGCACAGCTGTGACATGCCTCTAGCGGGGTTCTGGCACAGCTCTGACATGACTATAGTGGGGTTCTGGCACAGCTCTGACATGCCTCTAGTGGGGTTCTGGCACAGCTCTGACATGCCTCTAGCGGGGTTCTGGCACAGCTCTGACATGACTCTAGTGGGGTTCTGGCACAGCTGTGACATGCCTCTAGCGGGGTTCTGGCACAGCTCTGACATGCCTCTAGCAGGGTTCTGGCACAGCTCTGACATGCCTCTAGCAAGGTTCTGGCACAGCATTGACATGCCTCTAGCAAGGTTCTGGCACAGCTCTGACATGCCTCTAGAGGGGTTCTGGCACAGCTCTCATATGCCTCTAGCGAGGTTCTGACACAGCTCTGACATGCCTCTAGCACTGCTCTGGCACAGCTCTGACAAGCATCTCCCGGGATTCTGGCACAGCTCGGACATGCTTCTAGCGAGGTTTTGGCACAGCTCTGACATGCCTCTAGCAGGGTTCTGGCACAGTTCTGACATGCCTCTAGCGGGGTTCTGGCACAGCTCTGACAAGCCTCTAGCACTGCTCTGGCACAGCTCTGACAAGCATCTCCCGGGATTCTGGCACAGCTCGGACATGCTTCTAGCGGGGATCTGGCACAGCTCTGACATGCCTCTAGCAAGGTTCTGGCACAGCTCTGACATGCCTCTAGCACTGCTCTGGCATGCCTCTAGCGGGGTTCTGGCACAGCTCTGGCATGCCTATAGCGAGGTTCTGGCACAGCTCTGACATGCCTCTAGCACTGCTCTAGCACTGCTCTGACAAGCTTCTAGCAGTGCTCTGGAACAGCTCTGACATGCCTCTAGCATGGTTCTGACACAGCTCTGACATGCCTCTAGCAGGGTTCTGGCACAGTTCTGACATGCCTCTAGCACTACTCTGGCACAGCTCTGACAAGCATCTCCCGGGATTCTGGCACAGCTCGGACATGCTTCTAGCGGGGATCTGGCACAGCTCTGACATGCCTCTAGCAAGGTTCTGGCACAGCTCTGACATGCCTCTAGCACTGCTCTGGCATGCCTCTAGCGGGGTTCTGGCACAGCTCTGGCATGCCTATAGCGAGGTTCTGGCACAATTCTGACATGCCTCTAGCACTGCTCTAGCACTGCTCTGACAAGCCTCTAGCAGTGCTCTGGAACAGCTCTGACATGCCTCTAGCGGGGTTCTGGCACAGCTCTGACATGCCTCTAGCGGGGTTCTGGCACAGCTCTGACATGCCTCTAGCGGGGTTCTGGCACAGCTCTGACATGCCTCTAGCGGGGTTCTGGCACAGCTCTGACATGCCTCTAGCACTGCTCTGGCATGCCTCTAGCGAGGTTCTGGCACAGCTCTGACATGCCTCTAGCACTGCTCTGGCATGCCTCTAGCGGGGTTCTGGCACAGCTCTGACATGCCTCTAGCACTGCTCTGGCATGCCTATAGCGAGGTTCTGGCACAGCTCTGACATGTCTCTAGCACTGCTCTGGCACTGCTCTGACAAGCCTCTAGCAGTGCTCTGGAACAGCTCTGACATGCCTCTAGCGGGGTTCTGGCACAGCTCTGACATGCCTCTAGCGGGGTTCTGGCACAGCTCTGACATGCCTCTAGCGGGGTTCTGGCATAGCTCTGATATGCCTCTAGCACTGCTCTGGCACAGCTCTGACATACCTCTAGCGGGGTTCTGGCATAGCTCTGATATGCCTCTAGCACTGCTCTGACATGCCTCTAGCACTACACTGGCACAGCTCTGACATGCCTCTAGCGGGGTTCTGGCACAGCTCTGACATGACTCTAGTGGGGTTCTGGCACAGCTCTGACATGCCTCTAGTGGGGTTCTGGCACAGCTCTGACATGACTCTAGTGGGGTTCTGGCACAGCTCTGACATGCCTCTAGTGGGGTTCTGGCACAGCTCTGACATGACTATAGTGGGGTTCTGGCACAGCTCTGACATGACTCTAGTGGGGTTCTGGCACAGCTCTGACATGACTCTAGTGGGGTTCTGGCACAGCTCTGACATGCCTCTAGCGGGGTTCTGTCACAGCTCTGACATGCCTCTAGCGGGGTTCTGTCACAGCTCTGACATGACTCTAGTGGGGTTCTGGCACAGCTCTGACATGCCTCTAGCAGGGTTCTGGCACAGCTCTGACATGCCTCTAGCGGGGTTCTGTCACAGCTCTGACATGCCTCTAGCAGGGTTCTGGCACAGCTCTGACATGCCTCTAGCAGGGTTCTCGCACAGCTCTGACATGCCTCTAGCGGGGTTCTGTCACAGCTCTGACATGCCTCTAGTGGGGTTCTTGCACAGCTCTGACATGCCTCTAGCGGGGTTCTGGCACAGCTCTGACATGCCTCTAGCAGGGTTCTGGCACAGCTCTGACATGCCTCTAGCGGGGTTCTGTCACAGCTCTGACATGCCTCTAGTGGGGTTCTGGCACAGCTCTGACATGCCTCTAGCGGGGTTCTGGCACAGCTCTGACATGCCTCTAGCGGGGTTCTGGCACAGCTCTGACATGCCTCTAGTGGGGTTCTGGCACAGCTCTGACATGCCTCTAGCGGGGTTCTGGCACAGCTCTGACATGCCTCTAGCGAGGTTCTGGCACAGCTCTGACATGACTCTAGTGGGGTTCTGGCACAGCTCTGACATGCCTCTAGCGGGGTTCTGGCACAGCTCTGACATGACTCTAGTGGGGTTCTGGCACAGCTCTGACATGCCTCTAGCAGGGTTCTGGCACAGCTCTGACATGACTCTAGTGAGGTTCTGGCACAGCTCTGACATGACTCTAGTGAGGTTCTGGCACAGCTCTGACATGACTCTAGCAGGGTTCTAGCACAGCTCTGACATGCCTCTAGCGGGGTTCTGGCACAGCTCTGACATGACTCTACTGAGGTTCTGGCACAGCTCTGACATGCCTCTAGCGGGGTTCTGGCACAGCTCTGACATGACTCTAGTGAGGTTCTGGCACAGCTCTGACATGCCTCTAGTGGGGTTCTGGCACAGCTCTGACATGCCTCTAGCGGGGTTCTGGCACAGCTCTGACATGCCTCTAGCTGGGTTCTGGCACAGCTCTGACATGCCTCTAGCGGGGTTCTGTCACAGCTCTGACATGACTCTAGTGGGGTTCTGGCACTGCTCTGACATGCCTCTAGCAAGGTTCTGGCACAGCTCTGACATGCCTCTAGTGGGGTTCTGGCACAGCTCTGACATGACTCTAGTGGGGTTCTGGCACAGCTCTGACATGCCTCTAGTGGGGTTCTGGCACAGCTCTGACATGCCTCTAGCAGGGTTCTGGCACAGCTCTGACATGCCTCTAGCAGGGTTCTGGCACAGCTCTGACATGCCTCTAGCAGGGTTCTGGCACAGCTCTGACATGCCTCTAGTAGGGTTCTGGCACAGCTCTGACATGCCTCTAGCAGGGTTCTGGCACAGCTCTGACATGACTCTAGTGAGGTTCTGGCACAGCTCTGACATGACTCTAGCAGGGTTCTGGCACAGCTCTGACATGCCTCTAGCGAGGTTCTGGCACAGCTCTGACATGACTCTAGTGAGGTTCTGGCACAGCTCTGACATGACTCTAGTGAGGTTCTGGCACAGCTCTGACATGCCTCTAGCGGGGTTCTGATACAGCTCTGACATGACTCTAGTAGGGTTCTGATACAGCTCTGACATGCCTCTAGCAGGGTTCTGGCACAGCTCTGACATGACTCTAGTGAGGTTCTGGCACAGCTCTGACATGACTCTAGCAGGGTTCTGGCACAGCTCTGACATGCCTCTAGCGGGGTTCTGGCACAGCTCTGACATGACTCTAGTGAGGTTCTGGCACAGCTCTGACATGCCTCTAGCGGGGTTCTGATACAGCTCTGACATGCCTCTAGCAGGGTTCTGGCACAGCTCTGACATGCCTCTAGCAGGGTTCTGGCACAGCTCTGACATGCCTCTAGCAGGGTTCTGGCACAGCTCTGACATGACTCTAGTGAGGTTCTGGCACAGCTCTGACATGACTCTAGCAGGGTTCTGGCACAGCTCTGACATGCCTCTAGCGGGGTTCTGGCACAGCTCTGACATGACTCTAGTGAGGTTCTGGCACAGCTCTGATATGACTCTAGTGAGGTTCTGGCACAGCTCTGACATGCCTCTAGCGGGGTTCTGGCACAGCTCTGACATGACTCTAGTGAGGTTCTGGCACAGCTCTGACATGACTCTAGCAGGGTTCTGGCACAGCTCTGACATGCCTCTAGCGGGGTTCTGGCACAGCTCTGACATGACTCTAGTGAGGTTCTGGCACAGCTCTGACATGACTCTAGTGAGGTTCTGGCACAGCTCTGACATGCCTCTAGCGGGGTTCTGGCACAGCTCTGACATGACTCTAGTGAGGTTCTGGCACAGCTCTGACATGACTCTAGCAGGGTTCTGGCACAGCTCTGACATGCCTCTAGCGGGGTTCTGGCACAGCTCTGACATGACTCTAGTGAGGTTCTGGCACAGCTCTGACATGACTCTAGTGAGGTTCTGGCACAGCTCTGACATGCCTCTAGCGGGGTTCTGATACAGCTCTGACATGACTCTAGTAGGGTTCTGATACAGCTCTGACATGCCTCTAGCAGGGTTCTGGCACAGCTCTGACATGACTCTAGTGAGGTTCTGGCACAGCTCTGACATGACTCTAGCAGGGTTCTGGCACAGCTCTGACATGCCTCTAGCGGGGTTCTGGCACAGCTCTGACATGACTCTAGTGAGGTTCTGGCACAGCTCTGACATGCCTCTAGCGGGGTTCTGATACAGCTCTGACATGCCTCTAGCAGGGTTCTGGCACAGCTCTGACATGCCTCTAGCAGGGTTCTGGCACAGCTCTGACATGCCTCTAGCAGGGTTCTGGCACAGCTCTGACATGACTCTAGTGAGGTTCTGGCACAGCTCTGACATGACTCTAGCAGGGTTCTGGCACAGCTCTGACATGCCTCTAGCGGGGTTCTGGCACAGCTCTGACATGACTCTAGTGAGGTTCTGGCACAGCTCTGATATGACTCTAGTGAGGTTCTGGCACAGCTCTGACATGCCTCTAGCGGGGTTCTGGCACAGCTCTGACATGCCTCTAGCACAGCTCTGACATGCCTATAGCACAGCTCTGACATGCCTCTAGCGAGGTTCTGGCACAGTTCTCACATGCCTCTAGCACTGCTTTGGCACAGCTCTGACAAACTTCTCCCGGGCACAGTTTTGACATGACTAGTTAGGTACTGACACAGCTCTGACCTGCCTCTAGCACTGCTCTGGCATGCTTTTAGCGGGGTTCTGGCACAGCTCTGACATGCCTCTAGCGGGGTTCTGGCACAGCTCTGACATGCCTCTAGTGGGGTTCTGGCACAGCTGTGACATGCCTCTAGCGGGGTTCTGGCACAGCTCTGACATGACTCTAGTGGGGGTTCTGGCACAGCTCTGACATGCCTCTAGCGGGGTTCTGGCACAGCTCTGACATGCCTCTAGTGGGGTTCTTGCACAGCTCTGACATGCCTCTAGCGGGGTTCTGGCACAGCTCTGACATGACTCTAGTGGGGTTCTGGCACAGCTGTGACATGCCTCTAGCGGGGTTCTGGCACAGCATTGACATGCCTCTAGCAAGGTTCTGGCACAGCTCTGACATGCCTCTAGAGGGGTTCTGGCACAGCTCTCATATGCCTCTAGCGAGGTTCTGGCACAGTTTTGACATGACTAGTTAGGTACTGACACAGCTCTGACATGCCTCTAGCACTGCTCTTGCACAGCTCTGACAAGCATCTCCCGGGATTCTGGCACAGCTCGGACATGCTTCTAGCGAGGTTTTGGCACAGCTCTGACATGCCTCTAGCACTGCTCTGGCATGCCTCTAGCAGGGTTCTGGCACAGCTCTGACATGCCTCTAGCAGGGTTCTGGCACAGTTCTGACATGCCTCTAGCGGGGTTCTGGCACAGCTCTGACATGCCTCTAGTGGGGTTCTGGCACAGCTCTGACATGCCTCTAGCGAGGTTTTGGCACAGCTCTGACATGACTCTAGTGGGGTTCTGGCACAGCTGTGACATGCCTCTAGCGGGGTTCTGGCACAGCATTGACATGCCTCTAGCAAGGTTCTGGCACAGCTCTGACATGCCTCTAGAGGGGTTCTGGCACAGCTCTCATATGCCTCTAGCGAGGTTCTGGCACAGTTTTGACATGACTAGTTAGGTACTGACACAGCTCGGACATGCCTCTAGCACTGCTCTGGCACAGCTCTGACAAGCATCTCCCGGGATTCTGGCACAGCTCAGACATGCTTCTAGCGAGGTTTTGGCACAGCTCTGACATGCCTCTAGCACTGCTCTGGCATGCCTCTAGCAGGGTTCTGGCACAGCTCTGACATGCCTCTAGCAGGGTTCTGGCACAGTTCTGACATGCCTCTAGCGGGGTTCTGGCACAGCTCTGACAAGCCTCTAGCACTGCTCTGGCACAGCTCTGACAAGCATCTCCCGGGATTCTGGCACAGCTCGGACATGCTTCTAGCGGGGATCTGGCACACCTCTGACATGCCTCTAGCGAGGTTCTGGCACAGCTCTGACAAGCCTCTAGCACTGCTCTGGCATGCCTCTAGTGGGGTTCTGGCACAGCTCTGGCATGCCTATAGCGAGGTTCTGGCACAGCTCTGACATGCCTCTAGCACTGCTCTAGCACTGCTCTGACAAGCCTCTAGCAGTGCTCTGGAACAGCTCTGACATGCCTCTAGCGGGGTTCTGGCACAGCTCTGACATGCCTCTAGCGGGGTTCTGGCCCAGCTCTGACATGCCTCTAGCGGGGTTCTGGCACAGCTCTGACATGCCTCTAGCACTGCTCTGGCATGCCTCTAGCGAGGTTCTGGCACAGCTCTGACATGCCTCTAGCACTGCTCTGGCATGCCTATAGCGAGGTTCTGGCACAGCTCTGACATGCCTCTAGCACTGCTCTGGCACTGCTCTGACAAGCCTCTAGCACTGCTCTGGCACAGCTCTGACAAGCCTCTACTGGGATTCTGGCACAGCTCTGACATGCCTCTAGTGGGGTTCTGACACAGCTCTGACATGCCTCTAGCACTGCTCTGGCACAGCTCTGACATGCCTCTAGCGGGGTTCTGGCACAGCTCTGACATGCCTCTAGCACTGCTCTGGCACAGCTCTGACATGCCTCTAGCACTGCTCTGGCACAGCTCTGACATGCCTCTAGCGGGGTTCTGGCACAGCTCTGGCATGCCACTAGCGGGGTTCTGGCACAGCTCTGACATGACTCTAGTGAGGTTCTGGCACAGCTCTGACATGCCTCTAGCGGGGTTCTGATACAGCTCTGACATGACTCTAGTGGGGTTCTGGCACAGCTCTGACATGCCTCTAGCGGGGTTCTGGCACAGCTCTGACATGCCTTTAGCGGGGTTCTGGCACAGCTCTGATATGCCTCTAGTGGGGTTCTGGCACAGCTCTAACATGCCTCTAGCAGGGTTCTGGCACAGCTCTGACATGCCTTTAGCGGGGTTCTGGCACAGCTCTGATATGCCTCTAGTGGGGTTCTGGCACAGCTCTGACATGACTCTAGTGGGGTTCTGGCACAGCTCTGACATGCCTCTTGCAGGGTTCTGGCACAGCTCTGACATGACTAGTGGGGTTCTGGCACAGCTCTGACATGACTCTAGTGAGGTTCTGTCACAGCTCTGACATGACTCTAGTGGGGTTCTGGCACAGCTCTGACATGCCTCTAGCACTGCTCTGGCACAGCTCTGACATGACTCTAGTGAGGTTCTGGCACAGCTCTGACATGACTCTAGTGGGGTTCTGTCACAGCTCTGACATGACTCTAGTGAGGTTCTGGCACAGCTCTGACATGACTCTAGTGGGGTTCTGGCACAGCTCTGACATGCCTCTAGCACTGCTCTGGCACAGCTCTGACATGCCTCTAGTGAGGTTCTGGCACAGCTCTGACATGACTCTAGTGGGGTTCTGGCACAGCTCTGACATGACTCTAGTGAGGTTCTGGCACAGCTCTGACATGACTCTAGCGGGGTTCTGGCACAGCTCTGACATGCCTCTAGCACTGCTCTGGCACAGCTCTGACATGCCTCTAGCGAGGTTCTGGCACAGCTATGACATGCCTCTAGCACTGCTCTGGCACAGCTCTGACATGACTTTAGTGGGGTTCTGGCACAGCTATGACATGCCTCTAGCACTGCTCTGGCACAGCTCTGACATGACTCTAGTGGGGTTCTGGCACAGCTCTGACATGCCTCTAGCAGGGTTCTGGCACAGCTATGACATGCCTCTAGCACTGCTCTGGCACAGCTCTGACATGACTCTAGTGGGGTACTGGCACAGCTCTGACATGCCTCTAGCACTGCTCTGGCACAGCTCTGACATGCCTCTAGCACTGCTCTGGCATGGGCGTAGTGAGGCTCTGGATTGGCTCTGGTTTGGCTTTAGCAGGAATATGGCACAACTGTAGCAGGGCTCTGTCAGAGGTCTAGTGTGGCTGTAGGGGTCTCTGGTAAAGCTTTTGTGTTGTTCTGGCACAGCTCTTCTAATAGATCGGAGTAAAGTACAATATTCTGCTATGTTTAACTGCTTTTCTTGCATATACATGAGGATAATGTCCATTTAAAGTGTACAGTCTACTCCAGAATTGTTATTGTTCAAAAAGATAGATAATCTCTTCACTACCCATTCCCCTGTTTTGCATAACCAATAATATATTATTATACTTTTTACCTCTGTGATTACCTTGTATATAAGCTTTTGCAGACTGCCCCTTATTTTTAGTTTAATTAACCAATTAGTGATGGCTCTTAAATAACTCCACAGGAGTGCGCACAATGTTATCTGTATGGCACACATGAACTAGCAGTGTCTAGCTGTGAAAAACTGTGAAAATGCACTGAGATAAGAGGTGGCCTTCACGGGATTAGAAATTAGCATATGAGCCTAGCTAGGTTAAGCTTTCGATAATAAATGCCAAGAGAAGAAAGCAAATTTGATGATTAAAGTTAAGTGGAAAGTTGTTTAAAATTGCATGTCCTATCTGAATCATGAAAGATTAATTTTGACCAGACTGTCCCTTTAACCATTTTGGAGTGTTCTGCGTGTTATCTTGCCTGAGGACGCTGTTATTCTGTTTGGGGCTATAATTGAAAGTAATGAAAAACAAAAATAATCAGCGATATCCCAGGTTTACTGCCACAAGATCCGGTTACTCAGGGTGTAATGGGATCACATGAGTGAAGACTTGGCCTGAGCCCACCTGGCAATTGCCCTGCACATTGTATTAGTGAGAGGGATGAGATCTCTTCTATATAGCACAGAACAGCACGGTGCCTGGCATTATCTGTGCCCAGCTCACTGTCACCTGTGCCCTGCACATTGTATTAGTGAGAGGGGTGAGATCTCTTCTATATAGCACAGAACAGCACGGTGCCTGGCATTATCTGTGCCCAGCTCACTGTCACCTGTGCCCTGCACATTGTATTAGTGAGAGGGGTGAGATCTCTTCTATATAGCACAGAACAGCACGGTGCCTGGCATTATCTGTGCCCAGCTCACTGTCACCTGTGCCCTGCACATTGTATTAGTGAGAGGGGTGAGATCTCTTCTATATAGCACAGAACAGCACGGTGCCTGGCATTATCTGTGCCCAGCTCACTGTCACCTGTGCCCTGCACATTGTATTAGTGAGAGGGGTGAGATCTCTTCTATATAGCACAGAACAGCACGGTGCCTGGCATTATCTGTGCGCAGCTCACTGTCACCTGTGCCCTGCACATTGTATTAGTGAGAGGGGTGAGATCTCTTCTATATAGCACAGAACAGCACGGTGCCTGGCATTATCTGTGCCCAGCTCACTGTCACCTGTGCCCTGCACATTGTATTAGTGAGAGGGTGAGATCTCTTCTATATAGCACAGAACAGCACGGTGCCTGGCATTATCTGTGCCCAGCTCACTGTCACCTGTGCCCTGCACATTGTATTAGTGAGAGGGTGAGATCTCTTCTATATAGCACAGAACAGCACGGTGCCTGGCATTATCTGTGCCCAGCTCACTGTCACCTGTGCCCTGCACATTGTATTAGTGAGAGGGTGAGATCTCTTCTATATAGCACAGAACAGCACGGTGCCTGGCATTATCTGTGCCCAGCTCACTGTCACCTGTGCCCTGCACATTGTATTAGTGAGAGGGGTGAGATCTCTTCTATATAGCACAGAACAGCACGGTGCCTGGCATTATCTGTGCCCAGCTCACTGTCACCTGTGCCCTGCACATTGTATTAGTGAGAGGGTGAGATCTCTTCTATATAGCACAGAACAGCACGGTGCCTGGCATTATCTGTGCG